>NW_026111907.1:0-87500 GCF_024679095.1 Eriocheir sinensis
ATTAACTCACTCGTAATTCCTGTAGCTTTAGTGGTGTCGTGGTAAATGTCACCGCCCTTCCATACAAGCCCTACTGGACAGCATCACTTGGCGACGGAAAAGTGTCGTCGGTCGTCTACTCCGGCAGTGACAGGCTGCTGCTGGAGGCCATGGCGGAGGCTCTGAACTTCACTATCCAAGTGCTGCCAGCCACAAATTGGGACGAGGCAAGTTTGTGTGTGTGTGTATGTGTGTGTGTATGTGTGTATAATTCACCACGGCCTGATGACGTGTTGGACTAGTAATCGCCAGCAGGTACCCTCCCGACATGAGCAAGTGCTCTTTATCGTACTTTATGGTACTGCCAGGACCTCACACACCAAACACCCCATTCCCCTTGCTCAAGGGGGGACAGTAACCACTCCTAGTCAACGGAAAGAATCCGGCCTGAGTTAGCTCGAACCGCCGCCCTTTCAGGCTGTGAAGTGTGTGTGTGTGTGTGTGTGTGTGTGTGTGTGTGTGTGTGTGTGTGTGTGTGTGAACTGAATTGAATAAAGTTTATTGCTCAGACTCCAACAAAAGAATGAACCACAGTTCCTTAAGTAACTGCCCACAAGTCATCTTCCAGTATTAGGTAACATAATGCAAAGTACAAAACAGTAACAATTTCATCTAAACATTGTAAATATTTGATTAAAGAAACATACCAACTTATTTAACTGATTTATTCAACTGAAGAATTGCCCCCCCAACTCTGCCCAACTGAAGAATCGCCCCACCAGAGCGGTCTGGGGGGGCAATTGTTCAATTGATCCCATTTTTATACTAAAGAGAAATTCACAGACCTTTACCATTGTTCCACTTTTCTCCCGAGCTGTACAGGGTTGGACACTTCCTGACGCGATCATATTCCTGAGAAGCACTCATCTAACTTCCTGTAGCCATGGTGACCAGTTGCAACAAACACTGATAGATGATATAATATACATTTTCACGTTTTTCAGTGATGAGTTAAATGCAATAACTTATCAATCTAACAAAATGTTCCCCAAACTCTCCATAAATAAACAAAGAGAGAGAGAGAGAGAGAGAGAGAGAGAGAGAGAGAGAGAGAGAGAGAGAGAGATTTGGGTGTGCGTGTGACATCTGACCTTCGACTCAAAAAACAATGTAGGGGAGGGGAGGCTGTGGCTGAGTAGATAGCGTGACGGCGCCGAGCGATGGGCCGTGACGTCATCAACCTCACTCATCTCCCTCGCTCCGTCCTCTCCCTCGCTCGGTCAGCCATGGTGCTACGTATATTATACAATAATTTATAAATGCTTTCCCAGACCTTTATAAGTGAATAATGTATAAAATTGTAATTCTTCTGGAATTTAAATATAATTAATTATTTATTATTTTATTGGTGGTCACTATCACATAGTTTTATATTACGTCAGCAATTCATTGCAACTACTCTGGCATAAAATTCTAGATTCTATAATTGGGATAGAGAAACCCACAATATGGTTTTAATTACAAATTTCAATTACGTATTATCATAGTAAGAAAAGTGAATGATGAATATGATTGACATTAACCTCAGTAACATTATCCCGTTAACGTCTGAAGCTTCCTTTTTTTCCCAGCTTTCTTACTCTGGTGTATGAAATCATTTTATTTGGTACAAGTTAGCCCATACTAACATTTTATGAACAGTAATTATAGGGGGCTATGATCCACGACCCGATTTCGAACCCTCTAACTATTTATTCCGGAACCGTTTCACAATAATAAAGCAATAAAGAAACAAAAAAGCACATTAGTACAGATAAACTGTAAAATATAATATGAAAATACGTATTTTGAATCTTACTGAATTGAAATCAGGACATGGATATTGTACTCGAAGTTATATGTATCCCATTCAGAATAGAGCTTCTCCGAATCTGACAGCCGAAAGCTTTTGATTGCTTCCGGGGAGACACACCCAAAATCTACGATTTAAGCTGATAATTAGCTACCTAAGGATTAACTTTAGGATCAGAGGGAGGAAAAGGTTAATTATAGGGGAGAAAAGAGCGATAAAACATTTGCAGCCGCCGCCCTCTAGTGCGAATCGGCCACCATACCTCACCAACCAGTCGCACCAGCGCCGCTACTCGCATAATAGCGATTTTTTCTTGCATAAAACGAATACTTGGCACATTTAGGTTAGTCACATATGAGCGAATTCGCATATTTCGAACTCGCATATATCAAATACCCGGTGTATATATATATATATATATATATATATATATATATATATATATATATATATATATATATATATATATATATATATATATATACAGACGCGATATGAGGAGATGTCACCGATCTCAGAATGTTTCATACGGGAGCATTTGAAGGTAACGGAAGTGATGTGTATTTATTATTTATGTTATAATGTTCCCTTTTAATGATGGTCTATAATACGTTGTGATGTAAAACATGGTAAAATAACGTAGTAGTACCTAAATTACAATTATACATTCATTTGTTTAAAAAATGCGACTGTGATTGTCAAGTGTTGTCTTCAGTACTGAAGACAACCTTGAAATGATTTAGCTCACGTCGTGTGCTTATCTTTGCAAAACAGTTGTTATAAGTCGTTCAGATTTAGGCGATATATATATATATATATATATATATATATATATATATATATATATATATATATATATATATATATATATATATATATATATATATATATATATTCTTGTGGGTCATTCCATGAACTGTCTTCTGCAGTTATTAATACAGTTGCGATGCACACGCACAGTATAACACGAACCGAATGGACAGTTACTGGCATTACTTTGCGTTTTATTGATTAAGAAACCATCAAATAATAAGGTTTGACATTAAACACCTTTTATTCACTATGATGGCTTCTTATCATAAGCATGAGCACTGAAATATATAGTAACATTGCTCAGTAACGATGATGAATGAAGAATGCCTTCATATTACGAAGGGTTGCCATATATGAACTATCAAAATTCCGGACGCCTCTACGAACACTCGACCATAGCCTTATATTTGGCAACGCTGCGATTACCCGCCCGCAGCCATGACCACCACCTCCATTTCAAAGCCATATATTCTTATTTCCCCACCTTCCTCGATTATTATATGGCACTTATAAGCTGTGGACATGTTCCATTGATCACCTCCAAGCATTAGAAGTCTACATGAAGCTTTTGTCATCGTTATATTGATTTTTTATTGACCAAGAAAGGCAATGATGTTTGCGATCGGCGGCAAAGAGTGAGCTTGGAGTTACAAAACACGACTATTCTGAAGCTATTTATTCTTATTTTTCCATCTCCGACTATCCCACGGTAGTTATAGGCTGTGGGCATCTTCCCTTGATCACTATCATGCCTTAGAATTCCACGGAAAGCTTTTGTTATCGTTATGTTGACCACGAAAGACAAAGAGTGAGTCCGGGGTAAATAATAGGTATAGTGCGCGGGCGATGACGTCATCATCAAACGAGAGTATAAATTAAACAAATTACGCCATCCTAGTTTAGGATAGGATATCGAGTAATTATGCATGTCTTATAAATTGTGTGATCGAAAATAAACGTACACGACGACATCATCCTCGTGTACGTTTATATCGTATCGTTATATATTTTTAAGAGTACCATTATTTTCCTGTATCTTCATCATAACTTAACTAAATATATTTTACAAGCTAGAAAAAAATAGAAAAGAAATATTCAATGATATCTTACGAAGAGTTCTCGAAATATTTTGACACAAAGTGTTTTCGTTCACCAAGAAACAAGTCAAATGAAGTCCAAATATCGACATATTACTCAAACAGAAAGTAAAATTATATATTCATGATCATTGTTGACAACAATAAATCTAACATGCACAGTATATAGGACATGCATAATTACTCGATATCCTAAACTAGGATGGAGTAATTTATTTAATTCATATTCTCGTTTGATGATGACGTCATCGCCCGCGCATCATTTTACTATACCTATTACATAACTGTCAAGTCTTACGTTTTTTGCGTAAGTCTTACGTAATTTCGGTGATTTTTAAGTCTTACGGCGTAAGTTGAAAATCTTCTTTTTTTTAAATATGTTTATTTTAAATAATTTGAAATATATCGTACGCGCTATATTTAAATTTATGTGAGCGTGCTGAGTAACGGTTACTGTTACGGTTAGTGTGTGTGTGTGTGCGGGGGGGTACGTACCTCGTGCACCCTGCTTGAGTTCGTCGGAACCATATCTGTCAATTCTTACGTTTTTTATACACAAGCTTATGTTATGGTCTCTGGCGGAAAATCTTATGGCAAGACACCACAGTAGCTATTATTCACCCCTGACTCACTCTTTGCCTTAGTGGTCAACTTAACAAATACAAAAGCTTTCCGTGGACTTCTAATGCATGATAGTGATCAAGGGAAGATGCCCACAGCCTATAACTCCGAGGGATAGTCGGGGATGGAAAAATAAGAATAAATAGCTTTAGAAGAGTCGTGTTTTTATTTTTATTCCAAGCTCACTCTTTGCCGCCGATCGCAAACATCATTGCCTTTTTTGGTCAATAAAACGATGTCAAAAGATGCATGTAGACTTCTAATGCTTGGAGGTGATCAATGGAACATGTCCACAGCTTATAAGTGCCATAGAATAATCGAGGAAGGTGGGGAAATAAGAATATATGGCTTTGAAATAGAGGTGGTGGCCGTGGCTGCGGGCGGGTAATCCCAGCGTTGCCAAATATTAGGCTATGGTCGAGTGTTCGTACAGGCGTCCGGAATTTTGATAGTTCAGATATGGCAGCCCTACCTATGAAGGCATTCTTCATTCGTCATCGTTACTGAGCAATGTTACTATATATTTCAGTGCCCATGCTTATGATAAGAAGCCATCATAGTGAATGAAAGGTGTTTAATGTGAAGCCTTATTATTTGATCGTTTCTTAATCACTAAAACGCAAAGTAATGCTAGTAACTGTCCATTCGCTTCGTGTCATACTGTGCATGTGTATTAATAACTGCAGAAGACAGTTCGTGGAATGACCCAGAAGAAAATATATACACACACACACACACACACACACACACATATATATATATATATATATATATATATATATATATATATATATATATATATATATATATATATATATATATATATATATATATCGCCTAAATCTAAACGACGTATAACAACTATTTTCCAAAGATAAGCACACGACGTGAGCTAAATCATTTCAAGGTTGTCTTCAGAACTGAAGACAACACATGACATTCGCAGTCGATTTTTTTAAAACAAATCAATGCATAATTGTCATTCAGGTACTACTACGTTATTTTACCATGTTTTACATCACAACGTGTTATAGATCATCTTTAAAAGGAACATTATAACATAAAAAATAAATACACATCACTTCCGTTACCTTCAAATGCTTCCCTACAGAAACATTCTGAGAGCGGCGACATCACATTTCATATCACATTTTATATATATATATATATATATATATATATATATATATATATATATATATATATATATATATATATATATATATATATATATATATATATATATATATATATATATATATATATATATATATATATATATATTTTTTACAACAAAGGAGGCACAAAAGACGAAGAGCCTTAGCCTCCACTTTGTCCAGAAGAGCTGTGTGAGTGGAGCCCCCCCACCCATGAGATGCATACTTCATACGAGGGCGGACAAGGCCCCTGTATATGGACAGCAACTGGGCGGGGGAAAATAACTGGCGGAGACGGTACAGAACGCCCAGCCTCGAGGAAGCTGATTTAGTAAGAGATGAGATATAAAGTTTCCAGTTGAGATTTTGAATTAAGGATAGACCGAGGATGTTTAGTGTTGAGGAAGGTGATAGCTGGGTGTTGTCAAAGAATAGGGGATAGTTGTTTGGAAGATTGTGTCGGGTGGATAGGTGGATAAACTGTGTTTTTGAGGCGTTGAAGGGCACTAGGTTCCTCTTGCCCCAATCGGAAATAATAGTAAGGTCTGAGGCTAAGCGTTCTGCAGCCTCCAGCCTTGAGTCGTTAAGTTCCTGTAGGGTGGATCTTCTATTAAAAGAGGTTAGTAATGCAGAGTGGAATCATCGGCGTAGGAATGGATAGGACAGTTCGTTTTGGAAAGAAGATCATCAATGAACAACAGAAAGAGAGTGGGAGATAGGATAGAACCCTGTGGGACACCACTGTTAATAGGTTTAGCGGAAGAACAGTGACCGTCTATCACAGCAGAAATAGAACAGTCAGAAAGGAAACTGGAGATAAAGGTACAGAGAAAAGGATAGAAACCGTAGGAGGGTAGTTTGGAAAGCAAAGATTTGTGCCAGACCCTATCAAAAGCTTTTGATATGTCAATCTAAATAGAAAAAGTTTCACCTAAAAGGCTAAGAGGATGACCAAGAGTCAGTTAAGAAGGCTAGGAGATCACCAGTAGAACGCCTCTTGCGGAACCCATACTGGCGATCAGATAGAAGGTCAGAAGTGGAAAGGTGCTTTTGAATCTTCCGGTCAAGGATTGATTCAAATGCTTTAGATAGACAAGAAAGTAAAGCTACACGACGGTAGTTTGTGGGATTGGAACGGTCACCCTTCTTAGGCACAGGCTGTGCGAAGGCATACTTCCAACAGGAAGGAAAGGCAGATGTTGACAGGCAGAGGCGAAAGAGTTTGACCAGGCAGGGTGACAGCACGGAGGCACAGTTTTTAAGGACAATAGGAGGCACTCCATCAGGTCCGTAAGCCTTCTGAGGATTGAGGCCAGAGAGGGCATAGAAAACATCATTTTGAAGAATCTTTATAACAAGCATAAAGGAGTCAGAGGGGGGATGAGTAGGAGGAATATGCCCAGAATCGTCCAGAGTAGAGTTTTTAGAAAAAGTTTGAGAGAAGAGTTCAGCCTTAGAGATAGATGAGACGGTAGTGTTGCCGTCAGGACTGAGGAGTGGAGGGAAAGATGAAGAAGTGAAGTTGGAGGAAATGTTTTTGGCTAGATGCCAGAAGTCACGGGAAGAGTTAGAGAAAGCAAGGTTTTGACATTTTCTATTAATGAAAGAATTTTGGTTAGTCGGAGAATAGATTTGGCACGATTTCGGGCAGAAATGTAAAGTTCATAATTAGCATTAGTTTGAAGGCTCTGGTGCCTTTGTGAGCTACCTCTCTATCATTGATAGCACGAGAACAAGCGTGATTAAACCAAGGCTTTTTAGCGTGAGGAGTAGAGAAAGAACGAGGAATGTATGCCTCCATTCCAGAACAATCACCTCTGTGATGCGCTGAGCACACACAGAGGTCTCTATCCTGGAAGCAATAATCATTCCACGGAAAAGTAATCTCAGGTCGTCCCACCGAGCTGAAGCAAAATGCCAGAAGCATCGCCTCTTCGGTGGGTCCAGAGGGTGTACAGGAGCGATAGGACAGGATGCAGAAATAAGATTGTGATCGGAGGAGCCCAACGGAGAGAACAGTTTGACAAAATAAGCAGAAGGGTTTGAGGTAAGGAAGAGGTCTAGAATGTTGGGCCGATCTCCAAGACGGTCAGGAATACGTGTAGGGTGCTGGACCAACTGCTCTAGGTCGTTGAGGATAGCAAAGTTGTAGGTTTGTTCACCAGGATGGTCAGTGAAAGAGGATGAAAGCCAAAGCTGGTGGTGAACATTGAAATCTCCTAGGATGGAGATCTCAGCGAAGGGAGAGTGGGTCAAGATGTGCTCCACTTTAGAATTCAAATAGTCAAAGAATTTTACATAGTTGGTAGAGTTAGGTGAGAGATAAACAGCACAGATATATTTAGTAATAGAATGACAGTGAAGTCTTAACCAGATGGTGGAAAATTCAGAAGAGTCAAGGTCGTGTGCACGAGAGCAAGTGATGTCGTTGCGCACGTAGGCGCAACATCCAGCTTTGGATTGAAATTTAGGATAGAGATAGTAGGAGGGAACAGAGTAGAGATTGCTGTCAGTAGCCTCAGAAACCTGTGTTTCGGTAAGGAAGAGAAGGTGAGGTTTAGGAGGAGAGATGATGTTCCACAGAATGAAAATTAGAGCGAAGACCGCGAATGTTGCAGAAATTGAGAAGAAAGAGGTTCGAGGAGTTATCAAGACACCTCTCGGGTCGGCAGCCAGAAGGAGTCCTCCTGGGAATTTGTGGTCCCCCAGGCAGGGACTCTGAGGCTTGTATGTGCGCCATTTTGAAATTTTAATTTTGGGAAAAGGTGTATATGTTGTGAGAATGTAGTGTGGTGTGGATAAAGAGAGGATCTGTCTTTAGAGAGCATGCTGAACTACTCTCCGGTGTTGGTGAGACAATAGGGAAACGGTTAGTGAGGACATGGGAAGGGTCTTTGGAGGGCTTCAGCTCCCTTCTCACCTCCCATATATACCTCACCGGGAGTGGCTTGCGCCCGTTCGGTAGGTGTCTTCCTACCTACTCCAGCATATGGTTCCACGCACGCCACCCCCGCCACCGCCTCCTCCTGTCCTTCGTACGCCAACCCCGCCACCGCCTTCTATTGTCCTTCGCATGCCACCACCGCCGCCGCCTCCTCCTGTCTCTCGCACGCCGACCGCACCACCGCCTCCTTCAATCATTCGTACGCCACCCCAGCCACTGCCTCCTCCTTTCCCTTGCACGACGCGCCGGCCACCGCCTCCTCCTGTCCTTCGTACGCAACCCCCGTCATCGCTTCTTCCTGTTTCTCAGACGGAAAACCCGCCACCGCCTCCTCCAGTCCATTCCACGCCACCTTCGCCGCAGCCTCCTCCTTTCCCTCGCACGACACCCCAGCCGCCGCCTCCTCGTTTCCCTTGCACGACACTCCCACCGCCGCCTCCTCCTTTCCCTCACACGACACCCCCGCCGCCGCCTCCTTGTTTCCCTCGCACGACACCCCCGCCGCCGCCTCCTCCTCTCCCTCGCACGACAACCCCGCCGCCGCCTCCTCCTTTCTCTCGCACGCCACCCATGCCACCGACTACTCCTTTCCCTCAAACGTTATCCCCGCCACCGCCTCCTCCTTTCCCTCGCACGCCACCCCCGCCATCTCCTCCTACTCTCCCTCGAACGTCACCCCCGTAACCGCCTCCTCCTGTCCCTCGCACGCCAACCCTGCCATTGCAATCTCCTGTCCCTCGCACGCCACCCCCGCCACCACCACCTCCAATCTATCGAACGCCGCCACCGCCTCCTACTGTCCCTCGCACGCCACCCCCGCCACCGCCTCCTTCTGTCCCTCGAACGCCACCCAAGCCACCGCCTCCTCCTTTCCCTCGCACGCCACTCCCGCCATCTCCTCCTACTCTCCCTCGAACGTCACCCCCGTAACCGCCTCCTCCTGTCCCTCGCACGCCAACCCTGCCACCACCACCTCCAATCTATCGAACGCCGCCACCGCCTCCTCCTGTCCCTCGCACGCCACCCCCGCCACCACCACCTCCAATCTATCGAACGCCGCCACCGCCTCCTACTGTCCCTCGCACGCCACCCCCGCCACCGCCTCCTTCTGTCCCTCGAACGCCACCCAAGCCATCGCCTCCTCCTGTCCCTCGCACGCCACCCGAGCCACCGCCTCCTCTTGTCCCTCGCACGCCACCCAAGCCACCGCCTCCTCCTGTCCCTTGCACGACACCCAAGTCACCGCCTCCTCCTGTCTCACGCACGCCACCTACGCCACCGCCTCTTCCTGTCTCTCGAACGCCACCCACGCCACCGCCTCCTCCTCTCCCTCGCACGACACCCCCGCCACCGCCTCCTCCTGTCCCTCGAACGCCACCCACGCCACCGATTCCTCCTGTCCCTCGTTCGCCACCCAGGCCACCGCCTCCTCTTGTCCCTCGCACGCCACCTACGCCACCGCCTCCTCCTGTCCCTCGAACGCCACCCAAGCCACCGCCTCTTCCCGTCCCTCCCACGCCAACCCCGCCTCCGTCTCCTTCTCTCCCTCGCACGCCACCCCCGCCACCGCCTCCTCCTTTCCCTTGCACCCCACCCCCGCCACAGTCTCCTCCTGTCCCTCTCACGCCACTCCCGACAACGCCTCCTCCTGCCCCTCGAACACCATACACGCCACCGCCTCCTCCTGTCTATCACACGCCATCCCCGCAAATGCCTCCTCATGTCCCTCGCACGCTACCCCCGCCACCGACTCCTCCTGACTCTCGCACTCCACCCCCGCCGCCGCCTCCTCCTGTCTTTCGAACGCCACCCACGTGGCCGCCTCCTCCTGTCCCTCGCACGACTACCCCGCTGCCGCCTCCTCGTTTCCCTCGCACGACACCCCGCCACCGCCTCCTCCTTTCCCTAGCACGACACAACCCGCCGCCGCCTCCTCTTTTCGCTCGCACGCCACCCATGCCACCGCCAACTCCTTTCCTTCGAACGTTATCCCCGACACCGCCTCCTCCTTTCCCTCGCACGCCACCCACCCCACCGCCTCCTCCTGTCTTTCGAACGCCACCCACGCGGCCGCCTCCTCCTGTTCCTCGGACGCTAGCCCCGCCATCGCCTCATATGGTTCCTCGCACTCCACCCCCGCCACCGCCTCCTCCTGTCCCTCGCACGCCAACCCCGCCACCGCCTCCTATTGTCCTTCGCATGCCACCACCGCCGTCGCTTCCTCCTGTCTGTCGAACGCCGACCGCGCCACCGCCTCCTATTGTCCTTCGCCTGCCACCACCGCCGCCGCCTCCTCCTGTCTGTCGAACGCCGACCGCGCCACCGCCTCCTATTGTCCTTCGCATGCCACCACCGCCGTCGCTTCCTCCTGTCTGTCGAACGCCAACCCCGCCACCGCCTCCTATTGTCCTTCGCATGCCACCACCGCCGCCGCCTCCTCCTGTCTGTCGCACGCCGACCGCGCCACCGCCTCCTTCAGTCATTCGTACGCCACTCCCGCCACTGCCTCCTCCTTTCCCTTACACGCCGCCCCGGCCACCGCCTCCTCCTGTCCTTCGTACGCCACCCCCGTCACCGCTTCTTCCTGTTTCTCAGAGGTCAAACTCGCCACCGCCTCCTCCAGTTCATTCCACGCCACCTTCGCCTCAGCCTCATCTTTTCCCTCGCACGACACCCCCGCCGTCGCCTCCTCGTTTCCCTCGCACGACACCCCCGCCGCAGCCTCCTCCTTTCTCTGCACGACACCTCCGCCGCAGCCTCCTCGTTTCTCTCGCACGACACCCCTGCCGACGCATCCTCCTTTCCCTCGCACGACACCCCCGCCGCCGCCTTCTCCTTTCACTCGCACGCCACCCGTGCCACCTACTACTCCTTTCCCTCAAACGTTATCCCCGCCACAGCCTCCTCATTTCCCTCGCACGCCACCCCCGCCACCTCCTCCTACTCTCCCTCGAACGTCACCCCCATAACCGCCTCCTCCTGTCCCTCGCACGCCAACCCTCCCATTGCATTCTCCTGTCCCTCGCAATCCACCCCCGCCACCACCTCCTCCTATCTATCGAACGACGCCACCGCCTCCTACTGTCCCTCGCACGCCACCCCGCATCAAACCCGGACATATAAGCCAAGATCAACATCCCACCCAGACAATTGAGCCAAGAGCAGCATCCCACCCAGACAGTTAAGCCAAGGTCAGCATCCCACCCAAACAGTTAAGCCTAGATCAGCATCCCACCCAGACAATTTAGCCAAGGTCAGTATCCCACCCTGACAGCTAAGCCAAGTTTAGCATCCCACCCAAACAGTTAAGTCAAGGTCAGCATCCCACCCAGACAGTTAAGCCAAGGTCAGCATCCCACCCAGACAGTTAAGCCAAGGTCAGCATCCAACCCAGACAGTTAAGCCAAGGTCAGCATCCACCCAGACAGTTAAGCCAAGGTCAGCATCCCACCCAAACAGTTAAGCCAAGGTCGGCATCCCACCCAGACATTTAAGCCAAGGTCAGCATCCCACCCAGACAGTTAAGCCAAGGTCAGCATCCCACCCAGACAGTTAAGCCAAGGTCAGCATCACACCCATACAGTTAAGCCAAGGTCAGCATCCCACCCAGACAGTTAAGCCAAGGTCAGCATCCCCCCCAGACAGTTAAGCCAAAATCAGCATCCCACCCAGACAGTTAAGCCAAGGTCAGCATCCCACCCAGACAGTTATGTCAAGGTCAGCATCCCACCCAGACAGCTAAGCCAAGGTCATCATCCCACCCAGACAGTTAAGCCAAGGTCAGCATCCCACCCAGACAGTTAAGCCAAGGTCAGCATCCCACCCAGACAGTTAAGCCAAGGTCAGCATCCCACCCAGACAGTTAAGCCAAGGTCAGCATCCCACCCAGACAGATAAGCCAAGGTCAGCATCCCACCAAGACAGTAAAGCCAAGGTCAGCATCCCACCCAGACAGATAAGCCAAGGTCAGCATCCCACCCAGACAGTTAAGCCAAGGTCAGCATCCCACCCAGACAGTTAAGCCAAGGTCAGCATCCCACCCAGACAGTTAAGCCAAGGTCAGCATCCCACCCAGATAGTTAAGCCAAGGTCAGCATCCCACCCAGACAGTTAAGCCAAGGTCAGCATCCCACCCAGACAGTCAAGCCAAGGCCAGCATCCCACCCAGACAGTTAAGTCAAGGTCAGCATCCCACCCAGACAGTTAAGCCAAGGTCAGCATCCCACCCAGACAGTTAAGCCAAGGTCAGCATCCTACCCAGACAGTTAATCCAAGGTCAGCATCCCACCCAGACAGTTAAGCCAAGGTCAGCATCCCACCCAGACAGTTTAGCCATGGTCAGCATCCAACCCAGACAGCTAAGCCAAGGTCAGCATCCCACCCAGACAGTTAAGCCAAGGTCAGCATCCCACCCAGACAGTTAAGCCAAGGTCAGCATCCCACCCAGACAGTTAAGCCAAGGTCAGCATCCCACCCAGACAGTTTAGCCATGGTCAGCATCCAACCCAGACAGCTAAGCCAAGGTCAGCATCCCACCCAGACAGTTAAGCCAAGGTCAGCATCCTACCTTCTTCATCTTTTACATATTCCTTGTCATCTTTTTTTTCTTCTCTTATATTTTCGTCTTTTTCTTTGTCTTCAATGTCTTCTTCGTCGTTTCTTCTTTGTCTTCTTCGTCTTCTTTTTCGTCTTCTTCTTATTCGTCGTCTTCTTCGTCTTCTTCTTCGTCTTCTTTTTCGTCGTCTTCTTCGTCGTCGTCTTCTTCGTTTTCTTCTTTGTCTTCTTCGTCTTCTTCTTCGTCGTCTTCTTCTTCGTCTTCTTCTTCGTCGGGTTCTTCTTCGTCTTCTTCGTCGTTGGCGACGTCTTCTTCTTCGTCTTCTTCGTCTTTTTCTTCGTCTTTTTCTTCTTCGCCTTCTTCGTCGTCGTCTTCGTCGTCTTCTTCGTCTTCTTTGTCGTCTTCTTCGTCACCTTCTTCGTCTTCTTCGTCGTCGTCTTCGTCGTCTTCTTCTTCTTCTTCTTCGTCGTCTTCTTCTTCTTCGTCGTCTTCTTCGTCGTCTTCTTCGTCTTCTTCGTCGTCTTCTTCTTCGTCGTCTTATACGTCGTCTTCTTCGTCTTCTTCGTCGTATTCTTCTTCTACGTCGTCTTCTTCGTCTTCTTCGTCGTCTTCTTCTTCGTCTTCTTCGTCTTTTTCTTCGTCTTTTTCTTCGTCGTCTTCTTGGTCTTTTTCTTCGTCGTCTTCTTCTTCGTCCTCTTCGTCGTCTTCTTGGTCTTCTTCGTCGTCTTCTTCTTCTTCGTCTTCTTCGTCGTCTTCTTCTTCGTCTTCTTCGTCTTTTTCTTCGTCTTCTTCTTCTTCGTCTTCTTCGTCGTCTTTTTGGTCTTCTTCGTCGTCTTCTTCTTCTTCGTCTTCTTCGTCGTCTTCTTGGTCTTCGTCGTCTTCTTTGTCGTCTTCTTCTACTTCTTCGTCGTCTTCTTGTTCTTCTTCGTCGTCTTCTACGTCGTCTTCTTCGTCGTCTTTTTCGTCTTCATCGCCTTTTTATTTTTTTTATTTTTTGCTCTGTTGAGTTGGTTTCTATATTTTTTTTTTGTCTTATATTTTGGGGGGATTTTTTGCTCTGGTCGATTTTTTTTTCTTCATCTTTTTTTTTTTTTTTTTTTTTGCTCTGGTCGAGTTGGTTTGTATTTTTTTGTTTTATCTTTTTTTTGGATTTTTTGCTCTGGTCGAGTTGGTTTGTATTTTTTTGTTTTATCTTTTTTTTTTGGATTTTTTGCTCTGGTCGAGTTGGTTTGTATTTTTTTGTTTTATCTTTTTTTTTTTGGATTTTTTCCTCTGGTCGAGTTGGTTTGTATTTTTTTGTGTCATCTTTTTTTGTTTGGATTTTTTCTCTGGTAGAGTTGGTTTGTATTTTTTTGTTTTATCTTTTTTTTTGGATTTTTTCTCTGGTCGAGTTGGTTTGTATTTTTTTGTTTTATCTTTTTTTTCAATTTTTAGGGTTTTACAATTTTTTGGATTATTTTTTGTTTCGTGTTTGGTCGTGAGTTGATTTGTTTCTAAATGTTTTACCTTTTTTTCAATTTTCTCCTTTTTGTTTCTTGATGCTGAGATGATTTTTGTTTGAGATATTGCTTTTCTATTTTTGGGGCTCTTCTTTTTACCATGCCGGGAAGGGCACGCTGGAAACTCCTGCATGGAGGCCGACGCCTCGAGGCCCCGCTCATGCTGCTGAAGGAACGTCAATTAGGGCGTGAAGCGCCTTTTCCTGAAGGGACCGCCACCCTCCCGCTCCTCCCGCTACCGCTCCTCCCGGTACCACGAGGCGATCAGGGATGCCGCTCGCCCCCATGGCTGAGCAAGGCGACCCCCGAGGCTCTTGGTTCCGGTGATTGGGTGGGCCATTCCTCTCTCTGGTATTTACACATAGGGCTCGATTCAACACATCACCTCGGATTCGAGTAAGCCGTTTTGGGGACCTTGGAGTTGACATTGCACCCCCCCGAGTCTAGAGCTGGTTGACCGCGAGGCTCGTGACAACACACACAGAATGATGGTGATGCCGCACAATGTGGAACGTTTCTCTCTCTCTCTCTCTCTCTCTCTCTCTCTCTCTCTCTCTCTCTCTCTCTCTCTCTCTCTCTCTCTCTCTCTCTCTCTCTCTCTCTCTCTCTCTCTCTCTCTCTCTCTCTCTCTCTCTCTCTCTCTCTCTCTCTCTCACACCCACTCACTTGCTTTTCGCTTGCTTGCGTGTGTTGCTCACCCCCCCCCCAACACACACACACACACACACACACACACACACACACACACACACACACACACACACACAATTCCTCGAATAATTGTGAATAGGAAGGACTCATGACGCTGCTGATGCCCTGCCCCCTTCATCTCCTCCTCCTCGTCTTGGTCTTAGAGAGGAAGTTGGAGGAGAAGGGGAAGTGAAGCTCGTCAGGTTGAAAGGAGAAATGGAGGGATTAGGGCAGTGAAGGGGTTATGGGTAGATCAGGATGAGGATGTGGATATGAGAGGGTTAAGGAATAAGGAAAGCCTGGTAGCGAGATGAGTTGCCGAGGTGAGACACACAGGCAGGTGAGTGTTAATTGGGGAGAGAGAGAGAGAGAGAGAGAGAGAGAGAGAGAGAGAGAGAGAGAGAGAGAGAGAGAGAGAGAGAGAGAGAGAGAGAGAGAGAGAGAGAGAGAGAGAGAGAGAGAGAGAGAGAGAGAGAGAGAGAGAGAGAGAGAGAGAGAGAGAGAGAGAGAGAGAGAGAGAGAGAGAGAGAGAGAGAGAGAGAGAGAGAGAGAGAGAGAGCACATCGAGGAGGAACAGTGGAGAGTAAATAAGAATAAGAAAAAAGGAGAATAGAAAGAGAAAGGAAGGAGATGGAACAAGAGAGAACATAAGAACTGCAATGGACGTATAAAAAGAAGAGTGAAGAAGAGTGGAAGAAAAAGAGTAGAAAAGTAATAACGATAATGATAATAAAAAGGTAATACTTTGGAGAGTATTGGAAGGGCTAGAGTGGACAGTCGAGTGCAGCGGGGCCGCGGGAGGGGGGGAGGCAGGCAGTTAGCAAGTTCAGAAGAGCAGTCAGCGCGAAAATATCGATAGAAGATAGAAAGAGAGCAACATGGCGGCAGAATTTAAGAGGTAGCAGACTATCAGTTAGAGCCCCCACAGCTCTAAATCCGGCTGTGTGTGTGTGTGTGTGTGTGTGTGTGTGTGTGTGTGTGTGTGTGTGTGTGTGTGTGTGTGTGTGTGTGTGTGTGTGTGTGTGTGTGTGTGTGTGTGTGTGTGTGTGTGTGTGTGTGTGTGTGTGTGTGTGTGTGTGTGTGTGTGTGTATGCTCAGAAAAATTCATAAGGAATTAGCACACACACACTCACCTAGCAACAGCTGTATATATACAGAGAGAGAGAGAGAGAGAGAGAGAGAGAGAGAGAGAGAGAGAGAGAGAGAGAGAGAGAGAGAGAGAGAGAGAGAGAGAGAGAGAGAGAGAGACTCAAGATAACATAACACTAAAAATAATATTCGGTAACTCTCTCTCTCTCTCTCTCTCTCTCTCTCTCTCTCTCTCTCTCTCTCTCTCTCTCTCTCTCTATACTCTCTGACACCGTATATGTGTGTGTGTGTGTGTGTGTGTGTGTGTTTTTTCCTTATGGATTTTTCTGAGCATACACACACACACACACACACACACACACACACACACACACACACACACACACACACACACACACAGGGCCGGATTTAGAGTTGTGGGGGCCCTGGGCACAGCATGTTGTGGGGGCACAGTTTTCAGTCTGTTAAATGTATTGTGGGGTGGGCAGTGAGCGAAATTTAAGCGATTTGGTTCAGTTGAAAGGGCTAGGGGGCGTTGTTATGGAATATTGTGAAATAATATAATAATACGTTGTATTTATATAATTCATAGCGCACACAGAGCCAGTAGAATAAATTAATTAGCCCTAAAAACTAGAGGCTACTGTCAAGTGATCATGTCACCCTACCCCACCCAGTACAAATGACTAAGATCGAGGAAAACACATAAGTTTTGTGTTTCGTTTGTGAGGATTTCACAGGCGAGAAGTGGATTGGATGTTCTTTGTGTCCTGAATGGTGTCATGTGGAGTGTGCTCATTTGTCTGGAATTAAGCAATATACATAAAATTAACTGCATTTGCACCCCATGCCTCCATAACGCATCTCTGGCTACCAGCATTGTGGTAAAAATTAATGAATTCAACCAAGAATTATCTAAAGATATATCTAGTGTTAGGGATCGATGAGGTTGAAGCAAGGGCTGAGAAGGTGCAGGAACTGGGATCAGTTGCTGACGCGGTTCGTGCAGACAAGGCAAATCTTAGTTGGGCTGAGGTGGCGAAGAGAGACAGGGAAGTCAGGAAGAATCTCTTGTTGTGGAAGCTTCTAACCAGGAAAAGAAGGCAACAGACACGAAGGATGAAGTCTCCCAGTCATTGAATGGCATTCACATAACTGATTCAAGATTCACAAATGGAGGTAATATTGTCATGAACTCTGACAAAAGAGAACACAAGGGATGAGGCTGCTCAATAATTGGTGTCTTACTACCAAAAGTGTTGGAAAATAGAAAACACAGATATTGATATGCAATGTTGAAAATGAGGAGTCCAAGGAAAAAATAAAGGTGGCCATCTTAGACCGCAGAGAGTTCTTACTCACAATTGAGGGTGTTGAGAATAAGATTGAGCTGTTTTTTAGTAAGCCTGCAGCTGGCGGCACAATGCACTACATTCTGAGGTGTGATCCAACTGTGAGAGAGCTGACTCACAAGAATCATGACAAGTTGAAATTAGAATGGAGAATATAAACAGGGAGAGACAGATTCCGTGCAATTAGATGCTACCATTGTCAAATATACGGCCATTTTGAGGTCAACTGTACTGTTAAGAGCAATGGAAAGGCCCAAAAATGTTTCAAATGCACTGACAATCACAAATCGAAGGATTGCGTTGAAGGATTGTGTGAGGTACAAGAAGCCTGAAATCAACCACTCAGTGAATGACCAGTGTTGTGTAGTACTTCAAACCGAAATCGAGAGAATTCGTAACATTACCGATCATGGCTATTAATTAGTGTTTGTACTCAAAGACAAATTGTGTGTTAAATGTTCAGTGTGTTGAAAATAATTTAGTGTGAACCCAAACACGGCCAAGTGACTTTGATGATGCAAAGTTTTATCAAAAGGACATCAGTAGGCTATTCATGAAAGCAATCACGACTCAATCACTCACTACGACGATGTGAATAAGTGCTTCGGGGATTATTATCGAGGCTAACATCATAATTGTTGACGGCCCTCGCAGAGCACTGCACCAGCAGCGGAGCGGGGCCTGAAACCTCATCAACGGTAAACGGTAAACGGAGAAGAGAGAAGAGTGATTGAAATAATAAGAAAAAAATATAAAAAATACATCGAATAAGTCAAAATGAGAAAATAAAGAAAGAAATAAAGGATGAAAGAAAGAGTCTAAGGAAAAGAAGAAGGAGGAAAGATACAAATTAAGAAAGGGGGGGAAGAAGGAAGGAAAGAAGGAAGGAGAATAAGATAGTTAATGGGATAAATAATTGAAGGAAGGATATTTAGAAAGGAAGACATAGGAATATGAATAACGTTCCAAGGAATGATGCAGAAAGAGTGGGAGAATAAAATATAGGTCACGACTATTTCATGAGCTAGTCTATAAGAGAGAACTAAAACGATGAATAACTGTGAGGTAAAAACAGCAAGGCGAGGAAAAAAGGGATTTGTGTATCATGACGTAGAGAGAGAAATAAGGAACAACTGAGAGGATTAAAAGCTCATAAGAAGAGGAGGTGGTGGTGGAGGAGGACGAGGAGGAGGAGGAGAAAAAAAAATTACAAAAAACAGGGGGAAGAGAAAGAAAAGGAAGGGAAGGAAGGGAGAGGAAGGAAAGGAGGAAGGAAAAGGAAAGGAAAGGAAGGGAAGGAAGGAAGAAAAAAATATATATATATATATATATATATATATATATATATATATATATATATATATATATATATATATATATATATATATATATATATATATATGTAAATAAAGATGATAGAGAAGAAGTAAGAGAAAGGAGAAAGGAAAGATAATGAGAGGAAGAGAGAAGGAAAAGGAAGGGAGATAAGTATGAAAGGAGGAAGGACAAGGAAGGGAAGGAGGAAGAAAAGGGAATAAGGAAGGAAGGAAGGGAAGGAAGAAAAGTAATAATAATAATAATAATAATAATAATAATAATAATAATAATAATAATAATAATAATAATAATAATAATAATAATAATAATAATAATAATAATAATAATAATAATAATAATAATAATAATAATAATAATAATAATAATAATAATAATAATAATAATAATAATAATAATAATAATAATAATAATAATAATAATAATAATAATAATAATAATAATAATAATAATAATAATAATAATAATAATAATAATAATAATAATAATAATAATAATAATAATAATAATAATAATAATAATAATAATAATAATAATAATAATAATAATAATAATAATAATAATAATAATAATAATAATAATAATAATAATAATAATAATAATAATAATAATAATAATAATAATAATAATAATAATAATAATAATAATAATAATAATAATAATAATAATAATAATAATAATAATAATAATAATAATAATAATAATAATAATAATAATAATAATAATAATAATAATAATAATAATAATAATAATAATAATAATAATAATAATAATAATAATAATAATAATAATAATAATAATAATAATAATAATAATAATAATAATAATAATAATAATAATAATAATAATAATAATAATAATAATAATAATAATAATAATAATAATAATAATAATAATAATAATAATAATAATAATAATAATAATAATAATAATAATAATAATAATAATAATAATAATAATAATAATAATAATAATAATAATAATAATAATAATAATAATAATAATAATACTGATAATAATAATAATAATAATAATAATAATAATAATAATAATAATAATAATAATAATAATAATAAATAATAATAATAATAATAATAATAATAATAATAATAATAATAATAATAATAATAATAATAATAATAATAATAATAATAATAATAATAATAATAATAATAATAATAATAATAATAATAATAATAATAATAATAATAATAATAATAATAATAATAATAATAATAATAATAATAATAATAATAATAATAATAACAATAATAATAATAATAATAATAATAATAATAATAATAATAATAATAATAATAATAATAATAATAATAATAATAATAATAATAATAATAATAATTATAATAATAATAATAATAATAATAATAATAATAATAATAATAATAATAATAATAATAATAATAATAATAATAATAATAATAATAATAATAATAATAATAATAATAATAATAATAATAATAATAATAATAATAATAATAATAATAATAATAATAATAATAATAATAATAATAATAATAATAATAATAATAATAATAATAATAATAATAATAATAATAATAATAATAATAATAATAATAATAATAATAATAATAATAATAATAATAATAATAATAATAATAATAATAATAATATTAATAATAATAATAATAATAATAATAATAATAATAATAATAATAATAATAATAATAATAATAATAATAATAATAATAATAATAATAATAATAATAATAATAATAATAATAATAAGTTGTAATAATAATAATAATAATTATTATAAAAAATAATAATAATAATAATAATAATAATAATAATAATAATAATAATAATAATAATAATAATAATAATAATAATAATAATAATAATAATAATAATAATAATAATAATAATAATAATAATAATAATAATAATAATAATAATAATAATAATAAAAATAATAATAATAATAATAATAATAATAATAATAATAATAATAATAATAATAATAATAATAATAATAATAATAATAATAATAATGATAATAATGATAATATTAATAATAATAAATAATATTGAGGAGCAGATGAAAGCACCTCGATATTGAGGAGCACATGATACCACCTCGATATTGAGGAGCAGATGAAAGCACCTTGATAATGAGGAGCAGATGAAAGCACCTTCATATTGAGGAGCAGATGAAAGCACATCGATATTGACGAGCAGATGAAAGCATATCGGAATTGAGGAGCAGATGAAAGCATCTTGATATTGAGGAGCAAATGATACCACCTCGATATTGAGGATCAGATGAAAGCACCTTGATATTGAGGAGCAGGTGAAAGCGCCTTGATATTGAGGAGCAGATGAAAGCACCTAGATATTGAGGAGAAGATGAAAGCACCTTGATATTGAGGAGCAGATGAAAGCACCTTGATATTGAGGAGCAGATGAAAGCACCTCGATATTGAGGAGCAGATGAAAGCACCTTGATATTGAGGAGCAGATGAAAGCACCTTGATATTGAGGAGCAGATGAAAGCACCTTGATATTGAGGAGCAGATGAAAGCACCTAGATATTGAGGAGCAGATGAAAGCACATTGATATTGAGGAGCAGATGAAAGCACCTCGATATTGGGGAGCAGATGAAAGCACCTTGATATTGAGCAGATGAAAGCACCTAGATATTAAGGATCATATGAAAGCCCCTTGATATTGAGGAACATATGAAAACACCTCGATATTGAGGAGCAGATGAAAGCACCTTGATATTGGGGAGCAGATGAAATCACCTCGATATTGAGGAGCAGATGAAAGCACCTCGATATTGAGGAGCAGATGAAAGCACCTCGATATTGAGGAGCAGATGAAAGCACCTTGATATTGAGGAGCAGATGAAAGCACCTTGATATTGAGGAGCAGATGAAAGCACCTCGATATTGAGGAGCAGATGAAAGCACCTCGATATTGAGGGAGCAGATGAAAGCACTCGATATTGTGGAGCAGATGAAAGAACCTTTATTTAGAGGAGCATTTGAAAGCAAATCGATATTGAGGAGCAGTTGAAAGCACCTTGATATTGAGGAGCAGATGAAAGCAATTATATTGAGGAGAAGATGAAAGCACCTTGATATTGAGGAGCAGATGAAAGCACCTCGATATTCAGGGGCAGATGAAAGCACCTTGATATAGAGGAGCAGATGAAAGCACCTCGATATTCAGGGGCAGATGAAAGCACCTTGATATAGAGGAGCAGATGAAAGCACCTCGATATTGAGGAGCAGATGAAAGCACCTCGATATTGAGGAGCAGATGAAAGCACCTCGATATTGAGGAGCAGATGAAAGCACCTCGATATTGAAGAGCAGATGAGAGCACCTCGATATTGAGGAGCAGGTGAAAGCACCTTGATATTGAGGAGCAGATGAAACCACCTCGATATTGAGGAGCAGATGAAACCACCTCGATATTGAGAAGCAGATGAAAGCACCTCGATATTGAGGAGCAGATGAAAGCACCTCGATATTGAGGAGCATATCAATATTGAGGAGCAGATGAAAGCACCTCGACATTGAGGAGTAGATGAAAGCACATTGATATTGAGGAGCAGATGAAAGCAGCTCGATATTGAGGAGCAGATGAAAGCACCTCGATATTGAGGAGCAGATGAAAGCACCTCGATAGTGAGGAGCAGATGAAAGCACCTTGATATTGAGAGCAGATGAAGGCACCTCGATATTGAGGAGCAGATGAAAGCACCTCGATATTGAGGAGCAGATGAAAGCACCTTGATATTGAGGAGCAGATGAAAGCACCTTGATATTGAGGAGCAGATGAAAGCACCTTGATATTGAGGAGCAGATGAAAGCACCTCGATATTGAGGAGCAGATGAAAGCACCTTGATATTGAGGAGCAGATGAAAGCACCTTGATATTGAGGAGCAGATGAAAGCACCTTGATATTGAGGAGCAGATAAAAGCACTCGATATTGAGGAGCAGATGAAAGCACCTCGATATTGAGGAGCAGATGAAAGCACCTCGATATTGAGGCAGATGAAAGCACCTCGATATTGAGGAGCAGATGAAAGCACCTTGATATTGAGGAGCAGATGAAAGCACCTCGATATTGAGGAGCAGATGAAAGCACCTCGATATTGAGGAGCAGATGAAAGCACCTCGATATTGAGGAGCAGATGAAAGCACCTTAATATTGAGGAGCAGATGAAAGCACCTCGATATTGAGGAGATGATACCACCTCGATATTGATGAGCAGATGAAAGCACCTCGATATTGAGGAGCAGATGAAAGCACCTCGATATTGAGGAGCAGATGAAAGCACCTCGATATTGAGGAGCAGATGAAAGCACCTCGATATTGAGGAGCAGATGAAAGCACCTCGATATTGAGGAGCAGATGAAAGCACCTCGATATTGAGGAGCAGATGAAAGCACCTCGATATTGAGGAGCAGATGAAAGCACCTCGATATTGAGGAGCAGATGAAAGCACCTCGATATTGAGGAGCAGATGAAAGCACCTCGATATTGAGGAGCAGGTGAAAGCACCTCGATATTGAGCAGCTGGTGAAAGCATATCGATATTGGGGAGCAGTTAAAAGCACTTCGATATTGAGGAGCAGATGAAAGCACATCGATATATAGGAGCAGATGAAAGCACCTCGTTATTGAGGAGCAGATGAAAGCACCTCGATATTGGGGAGCAGGTGAAAGCACCTCGATATTGAGGAGCAGATGAAAGCACCTTGATATTGAGGAGCAGATGAAAGCACCTCGATATTGAGGAGCAGATGAAAGCACCTCGATATTGAGGAGCAGATGAAAGCACCTCGATATTGAGGAGCAGATGAAAGCACCTCGATATTGAGGAGCAGATGAAATCACCTCGATAGTGAGGAGCAGATGAAAGCACCTTGATATTGAGGGAGATGAAGCACCTCCATATTGAGGAGCAGATGAAAGCACCTCGATATTGAGGAGCAGATGAAAGCACCTCGATATTGAGGAGCAGATGAAAGCACCTCGATATTGAGGAGCAGATGAAAGCACCTTGATATTGAGGAGCAGATGAAAGCACCTCGATATTGAGGAGCAGATGAAAGCACCTCGATATTGAGGAGCAGATGAAAGCACCTTGATATTGAGGAACAGATGAAAGCACCTGATATTGAGGAGCACATGAAAGCACCTCGATATTGAGGAGCAGATGAAAGCACCTCGATATTGAGGAGCAGATGAAAGCACCTCGATATTGAGGAGCAGATGAAAGCACCTCGATATTGAGGAGCAGATGAAAGCACCTCGATATTGAGGAGCAGATGAAAGCACCTCGATATTGAGGAGCAGATGAAAGCACCTCGATATTGAGGAGCAGATGAAAGCACCTCGATATTGAGGAGCAGATGAAAGCACCTCGATATTGAGGAGCAGATGAAAGCACCTCGATATTGAGGAGCAGATGAAAGCACCTCGATATTGAGGAGCAGGTGAGAGCACCTCGATATTGAATAGCAGATGAAAGCACTTCGATATTGAGGAGCAGGTGAAAGCACCTCGATATTGAGGAGCAGATGAAAGCACCTCGATATTGAGGAGCAGATGAAAGCACCTCGATATTGAGGAGCAGATGAAAGCACCTCGATATTGAGGAGCAGATGAAAGCACCTCGATATTGAGGAGCAGATGAAAGCACCTTGATATTGAGGAGCAGATGAAAGCACCTTGATATTGAGGAGCAGATGAAAGCACCTCGATATTGAGGAGCAGATGAAAGCACCTCGATATTGAGGAGCAGATGAAAGCACCTCGATATTGAGGAGCAGATGAAAGCACCTCGATATTGAGGAGCAGATGAAAGCACCTTGATATTGAGGAGCAGATGAAAGCACCTCGATATTGAGGAGCAGATGAAAGCACCTCGATATTGAGGAGCAGATGAAAGCACCTCGATATTGAGGAGCAGATGAAAGCACCTCGATATTGAGGAGCAGATGAAAGCACCTCGATATTGAGGAGCAGATGAAAGCACCTCGATATTGAGGAGCAGATGAAAGCACCTTGATATTGAGGAGCAGATGAAAGCACCTTGATATTGAGGAGCAGATGAAAGCACCTGGATATTGAGGAGCAGATGAAAGCACCTCGATATTGAGGATCAGATGAAAGCACCCCGATATTGTCTATCAGATGAAAGCACCTCGATATTGAGGAGCAGATGAAAGCACCTTGATATTGAGGAGCAGATGAAAGCACCTTGATATTGAGGAGCAGATGAAAGCACCTTGATATTGAGGAGCAGATGAAAGCACCTTGATATTGAGGAGCAGATGAAAGCACCTCGATATTGAGGAGCAGATGAAAGCACCTTGATATTGAGGAGCAGATGAAAGCACCTTGATATTGAGGAAGCACCTCGATATTGAGGAGCAGATGAAAGCACCTCGATATTGAGGAGCAGATGAAAGCACCTCGATATTGAGGAGCAGATGAAAGCACCTTGATATTGAGGAGCAGATGAAAGCACCTTGATATTGAGGAGCAGATGAAAGCACCTCGATATTGAGGAGCAGATGAAAGCACCTCGATATTGAGGAGCAGATGAAAGCACCTCGATATTGAGGAGCAGATGAAAGCACCTTGATATTGAGGAGCAGATGAAAGCACCTTGATATTGAGGAGCAGATGAAAGCACCTCGATATTGAGGAGCAGATGAAAGCACCTCGATATTGAGGAGCAGATGAAAGCACATCGATATTGAGGAGCAGATGAAAGCACCTTGATATTGAGGAGCAGATGAAAGCACCTCGATATTGAGGAGCAGATGAAAGCACCTTGATATTGAGGAGCAGATGAAAGCACCTCGATATTGAAGAGCAGATGAAAGCACCTCGATATTGAGGAGCAGATGAAAGCACCTTGATATTGAGGAGCAGATGAAAGCACCTTGATATTGAGGAGCAGATGAAAGCACCTTGATATTGAGGAGCAGATGAAAGCACCTTGATATTGAGGAGCAGATGAAAGCACCTTGATATTGAGGAGCAGATGAAAGCACCTTGATATTGAGGAGCAGATGAAAGCACCTTGATATTGAGGAGCAGATGAAAGCACCTTGATATTGAGGAGCAGATGAAAGCACCTCGATATTGAGGAGCAGATGAAAGCACCTCGATATTGAGGAGCAGATGAAAGCACCTTGATATTGAGGAGCAGATGAAAGCACCTCGATATTGAGGAGCAGATGAAAGCACCTCGATATTGAGGAGCAGATGAAAGCACCTCGATATTGAGGAGCAGATGAAAGCACCTTGATATTGAGGAGCAGATGAAAGCACCTTGATATTGAGGAGCAGATGAAAGCACTCGATATTGAGGAGCAGATGAAAGCACCTCGATATTGAGGAGCAGATGAAAGCACCTCGATATTGAGGAGCAGATGAAAGCACCTCGATATTGAGGAGCAGATGAAAGCACCTCGATATTGAGGAGCAGATGAAAGCACCTCGATATTGAGGAGCAGATGAAAGCACCTCGATATTGAGGAGCAGATGAAAGCACCTCGATATTGAGGAGCAGATGAAAGCACCTCGATATTGAGGAGCAGATGAAAGCACCTCGATATTGAGGAGCAGATGAAAGCACCTCGATATTGTGGAGCAGATGAAAGCACCTCGATATTGAGGAGCAGATGAAAGCACCTTGATATTGAGGAGCAGATGAAAGCACCTCGATATTGAGGAGCAGATGAAAGCACCTCGATATTGAGGAGCAGATGAAAGCACCTCGATATTGAGGAGCAGATGAAAGCACCTCGATATTGAGGAGCAGATGAAAGCACCTCGATATTGAGGAGCAGATGAAAGCACCTCGATATTGAGGAGCAGATGAAAGCACCTCGATATTGAGGAGCAGATGAAAGCACCTCGATATTGAGGAGCAGATGAAAGCACCTCGATATTGAGGAGCAGATGAAAGCACCTCGATATTGAGGAGCAGATGAAAGCACCTCGATATTGAGGAGCAGATGAAAGCACCTCGATATTGAGGAGCAGATGAAAGCACCTCGATATTGAGGATCAGATGAAAGCACCTCGATATTGAGGAGCAGATGAAAGCACCTCGATATTGAGGAGATGAAAGCACCTCGATATTGAGGAGCAGATGAAAGCACCTCGATATTGAGGAGCAGATGAAAGCACCTCGATATTGAGGAGCAGATGAAAGCACCTCGATATTGAGGAGCAGATGAAAGCACCTTGATATTGAGGAGCAGATGAAAGCACCTCGATATTGAGGAGCAGATGAAAGCACCTCGATATTGAGGAGCAGATGAAAGCACCTCGATATTGAGGAGCAGATGAAAGCACCTCGATATTGAGCAGCAGATGAAAGCACCTCGATATTGAGGAGCAGATGAAAGCACCTCGATATTGAGGAGCAGATGAAAGCACCTTGATATTGAGGAGCAGATGAAAGCACCTCGATATTGAGGAGCAGATGAAAGCACCTCGATATTGAGGAGCAGATGAAAGCACCTCGATATTGAGGAGCAGATGAAAGCACCTTGATATTGAGGAGCAGATGAAAGCACCTCGATATTGAGGAGCAGATGAAAGCACCTCGATATTGAGCAGCAGATGAAAGCACCTCGATATTGAGGAGTGAAAGCACCTCGATATTGAGGAGCAGATGAAAGCACCTTGATATTGAGGAGCAGATGAAAGCACCTCGATATTGAGGAGCAGATGAAAGCACCTCGATATTGAGGAGCAGATGAAAGCACCTCGATATTGAGGAGCAGATGAAAGCACCTCGATATTGAGGAGCAGATGAAAGCACCTTGATATTGAGGAGCAGATGAAAGCACCTCGATATTGAGGAGCAGATGAAAGCACCTTGATATTGAGGAGCAGATGAAAGCACCTCGATATTGAGGAGCAGATGAAAGCACCTTGATATTGAGGAGCAGATGAAAGCACCTCGATATTGAGGAGCAGATGAAAGCACCTCGATATTGAGGAGCAGATGAAAGCACCTCGATATTGAGGAGCAGATGAAAGCACCTCGATATTGAGGAGCAGATGAAAGCACCTTGATATTGAGGAGCAGATGAAAGCACCTCGATATTGAGGAGCAGATGAAAGCACCTTGATATTGAGGAGCAGATGAAAGCACCTTGATATTGAGGAGCAGATGAAAGCACCTCGATATTGAGGAGCAGATGAAAGCACCTTGATATTGAGGAGCAGATGAAAGCACCTCGATATTGAGGAGCAGATGAAAGCACCTCGATATTGAGGAGCAGATGAAAGCACCTTGATATTGAGGAGCAGATGAAAGCACCTCGATATTGAGGAGCAGATGAAAGCACCTCGATATTGAGGAGCAGATGAAAGCACCTCGATATTGAGGAGAAGATGAAAGCACCTCGATATTGAGGAGCAGATGAAAGCACCTTGATATTGAGGAGCAGATGAAAGCACCTCGATATTGAGGAGCAGATGAAAGCACCTCGATATTAAGGAGCAGATGAAAGCACCTTGATATTGAGGAGCAGGTGAAAGCACTTCGATATTAAGGAGCAGATGAAAGCACCTCGATATTGAGGAGCAGATGAAAGCACCTCGATATTGAGGAGCAGATGAAAGCACCTCGATATTGAGGAGCAGATGAAAGCACCTCGATATTGAGGAGCAGATGAAAGCACCTTGATATTGAGGAGCAGATGAAAGCACCTCGATATTGAGGAGCAGATGAAAGCACCTTGATATTGAGGAGCAGATGAAAGCACCTCGATATTGAGGAGCAGATGAAAGCACCTCGATATTGAGGAGCAGATGAAAGCACCTCGATATTGAGGAGCAGATGAAAGCACCTCGATATTGAGGAGCAGATGAAAGCACTCGATATTGAGGAGCAGATGAAACCTCGATAGTGAGGAGCAGATGAAAGCAACTCACTATTGAGGAGCATATGAAAGCACCTCGATATTGAGGAGCAGATGAAAGCACCTCGATATTGAGGAGCAGATGAAAGCACCTCGATATTGAGGAGCAGATGAAAGCACCTTGATATTGAGGAGCAGATGAAAGCACCTCGATATTGAGGAGCAGATGAAAGCACCTCGATATTGAGGAGCAGATGAAAGCACCTCGATATTGAGGAGCAGATGAAAGCACCTCGATATTGAGGAGCAGATGAAAGCACCTCGATATTGAGGAGCAGATGAAAGCCCATCGATATTGAGGAGCAGATGAAAGCACCTCGATATTGAGGAGCAGATGAAAGCACCTTGATATTGAGGAGCAGATGAAAGCACCTCGATATTGAGGAGCAGATGAAAGCACCTCGATATTGAGGAGCAGATGAAAGCACCTTGATATTGAGGAGCAGATGAAAGCACCTCGATATTGAGGAGCAGATGAAAGCACCTCGATATTGAGGAGCAGATGAAAGCACCTTGATATTGAGGAGCAGATGAAAGCACCTCGATATTGAGGAGCAGATGAAAGCACCTCGATATTGAGGAGCAGATGAAAGCACCTTGATATTGAGGAGCAGATGAAAGCACCTTGATATTGAGGAGCAGATGAAAGCACCTCGATATTGAGGAGCAGATGAAAGCACCTTGATATTGAGGAGCAGATGAAAGCACCAATGTTGATGAGCAGATGAAAGCACCTTGATATTGAGGAGCAGATGAAAGCACCTCGATATTGAGGAGCAGATGAAAGCACCTCGATATTGAGGAGCAGATGAAAGCACCTTGATATTGAGGAGCAGATGAAAGCACCTCGATATTGAGCAGCAGATGAAAGCACCTCAATATTGAGGAGCAGATGAAAGCACCTTGATATTGAGGAGCAGATGAAAGCACCTCGATATTGAGGAGCAGATGAAAGCACCTCGATATTGAGGAGCAGATGAAAGCACCTCGATATTGAGGAGCAGATGAAAGCACCTCGATATTGAGGAGCAGATGAAAGCACCTCGATATTGAGGAGCAGATAAAAGCACCTCGATATTGAGGAGCAGATGAAAGCACCTCGATATTGAGGAGCAGATGAAAGCACCTCGATATTGAGGAGCAGATGAAAGCACCTCGATATTGAGGAGCAGATGAAAGCACCTCGATATTGAGGAGCAGATGAAAGCACCTTGATATTGAGGAACAGATGAAAGCACCTCGATATTGAGGAACAGATGAAAGCACCTTGATATTGAGGAACAGATGAAAGCACCTCGATATTGAGGAGCAGATGAAAGCACCTTGATATTGAGGAACAGATGAAAGCACCTCGATATTGAGGAGCAGATGAAAGCACCTTGATATTGAGGAACAGATGAAAGCACCTCGATATTGAGGAGCAGATGAAAGCACCTCGATATTGAGGAGCAGATGAAAGCACCTTGATATTGAGGAGCAGATGAAAGCACCTTGATATTGAGAAGCAGATGAAAGCACCTCGATATTGATATTGATATTGATATCTTTATTGGCCATTGATATAATATAATATGTTATAAACAGTAAACAGTAATAGTACAGCCCAGGTCCATTAAGCAAGAAGCTTTTGTATGGATCAGTTTTAATGAACAAAGAAAAATATAGAACATGCAAATGTTTTGGCCTAGTTGAAGACAGTATCTATCATGTATAAGACATAAATACTGCACATTTTAGTTTATTGCCTACTCACACAAATACATGTACATGCAGACCCACATGTGTACATACATAATCACATACATACATACATACATACATATACACATACATATACATACACACATACATGCAGCCTAGCATACATATACAAATACATACATAAAGAAATACACATATACGTTCATACAAACAATACACATACACACCATATACATACATATGGACATACATACAAACATATATACATACATACATACATACAAATACATACACATATACACATACATATACATATACACACATATGTACACATACACACATTCATACGCATCCATATACATACATATGTACATATATACACACACATACATACACAAATACATACTCACACACATACATATATACACATACATACACACATACATACATATACATATACATACACACACATATGCATACATAAACACAAATACACATACACATATACATACATACATACATACATACATACATACACATATACATATATACACACACATATACATACACACATATAGATTCACATACACACACACACATACATATACATACATACATGTATATATAGTATTGTAAATAATAATAGTAGAAAAAAAAATATTAATAGTAATAATAATATTAACATGTCTGATTATTGTTCATAACTTTGCAATAAAGATGATTTAATTTTGCCTTTAAATGTATTAATAGAAGTGAGTGATTTGATATCCTGTGGGAGGTTGTTCCAGTGTGACGCCCCGCACACTCACACTGCGCTGAGCCTGGACAGTGCGACAGTACGGTACTCTTAGGTCATGTGGTCGTCTTGTGTTGATGTTATGAGACAGTGGCTGGAATATGTTGGTGGGATACACATGTAATGCTTTGAAAACAAATAAATAAGTCTGAAGTAATATAAGATCTGGTAATTTGAGAAGCTTGTAGTCACAAAAGAGAGGGTTGGTATGTTCATATTTTGATTTATATGACATTACCCTAATAACTTTTTTCTGTGCAACAAATAGTTGGTCTATAAGTGTTTTGAATGCTCCTCCCCAAACTGCTGAACAATACAATAACACTGGATATACAGTAGAATAATATATTAGTTTTAGGGAATCTTTAGTTACATTATTTCTAATTCTATATATTACACCTGTGACTTGAGATATTCTAATACAAACTTGCTGTAGGTGAGCTTTCCACGTTAGGTTTTCGTCAATTGTTACACCTAGGAATTTTATGTTGTTGACTCGACTCAATGATTTATTATTTAATTGTACATCAATATTGTCTTGAATTGAATGTATGGAACTAGATAGCATATAGAATGTCTTTGAAATATTTAGTGTTAATTTATTAGCAGTAATCCAATTTGATACATTTATTAGTTCTTTATTTAGAATTGCTATAATATCTTTAATGTTGTGACCCTGTACATATATTGTGGCATCATCTGCAAACAACAAAATTTTTAATTTAGTACTTGTGTATATTATATCATTGACATATATTAAAAAGAGAATTGGTCCCAGAATAGACCCTTGTGGAACACCGCACCTGACCGTACTGTAGGAAGAAGATTTGTTATTGTATACTGTAAATTGTGTTCTGGAGGACAAATTGCTTTTTAAAAAATTATGAGCTTTTCCACGTATGCCATATATACTTAATTTATGCAGCAAAATGTGATGGGATATGGTATCAAAAGCCTTACTTAGGTCACAAAACACTGTAATTTGATTACTTTTATTATCTAATGTATCATGAATACTTTGGCAAAGTTGGTGAATAGCTAGTTCAGTGGAGTAATTGGATCTAAAGCCATACTGACAGTCGGTTAAAAGTGAAAATTTTGTGAAGTAGTCAATCAATCTAATGGCAATTAATTTTTCAAATATTTTGCTAATGCTTGGAAGGATAGAAACCGGCCTGTAATTATTATAATTAGATTTTTCACCTTTCTTAAATATTGGTATCACTTTTGCTACTTGCAATTGTTTAGGAAAGTAACCTCTGTAAAACATTTATTTATAATGATCTTAAATATGGAGAAATTTCAGTAGTACATTCCTTAAGTACTTTTACACTGATGTCATCAAACCCCGGAGACGTAACTTTTAGATTATTTATAACATCCTTAATTTCTTGCTCTGTTGTGGGTTTAAGAAAGAATGAGAAAGGGACTGGCTCTGGAAGAAAGGACTCAAATGAAACTGAAGGTGGACCGATATCTGAAGCTAATTTGCTACCAATATTCGTGAAGTAGTTATTAAATTCGTCTGCAATATCGCTGTCATTAGATACAGTTTTATCTTGAAAATTCATTGAAGTTGGCAATTTCGATCTATTTATCCCCATTAAGTAATGTAAAGTTTCCCATGTTTTTTTAGAGTCACCTGATTGTTCACTAATTTTTTTTTAAAGTAATTCTCTTTGGCTGTCCTTATTATTGATGTCAACGTATTCCTATATCGTTTAAATATTGTTTCATAGGTTAGTGGCCATTTTGCGTATAACTTTTGTAACTTGTTACGATGTTTTATTGACTTTATTAAACCTGGAGTTATGTATTGCTTGCCAAAATGTTTTTCTTTAACCAAAAATGATTTTATTGGGAAATTAATGTTATATAGTCTCTTGAATGTGTCCATGTAGAAACTAAATATATTTTCAGTTCCTTTATTATTAGCTAGTTCTAAATCCCACCTAATTTATTTTTTTCTTCTTTGAAAGTTGCAATTTTATCATTGGTAATAATTCTCTTTGTTACATGCACATATGATATATCGTTAAGGGCAAGTGTAGAAAAAAGACCAAATACCGGGAAGTGGTCACTGATTGATGAATAAAATATACCACTTTTCATATAATTGTGAATGTCATGTGACCATATATGATCAATTAATGTTGCAGAGGTAGAGGTTACTCTGGTTGGCTTTAAAATACTTTGAAAGAATTTGTAGGAATGGAACATATTAATGTATGAAATGGTATTGTTATTGGCATTTAACAGGTTAACATTAAAATCTCCCATCAAATAACATGGTAAACTAAGATTAGATACATAATCTAAAATTTGTTCCATTGATTCAAAAAAATCATTGAGTGATGCATTGGGTGGTCTGTAAAAAACACCTATTATGAAATTTGAAGGCTTGATTATTTTAATACATCGTGATTCAAGGTGTGGTAGTTTTAAACAAGCGTTAGTAATCTTTTCTCCTTGAAACTTGTTATGCAGATAAATAGCTAAGCCTCCCCCTTGTGTTGACTTATTCTGAAAGTATGAAAAGTAGTTACTCTGGTTATATAAGTTACATATGGCATCATTTAGACGTGTTTCACATAACCCGATAGCATCAAACGTGACAGAAGATTGATTTAAACATTCATCAAATAACGAGTCCAGGTGTTGAGGAACACTACTTATATTATACGACAATATTTTTAAACTATTTGGAGGAAAAGTTTCTTGTAAGTCCTCATTACAGAAAACATAATCACATGATGGTTCTGGCAGTATCGGTTCACTTGATCGATCTATAACATGATTGGGTCTTTCTAATTCACTAAAATCATATGTTAATGTATTTAAAATGCTAAGTGGGTAGTTGTGATTGTCCATAATTATCATATTAGTAAATTCTATGTCATTTAAATTATGAAATGGCAGGTATTGGTTTATATTCATTATATAGATGTTGATATTATATTACACTATTTATACTACGAATGACGAGTTATTTTCTCACGGCACCTCGTAGACTTTTCTTCACCGGCTTATTCTGTGTCGAGGCAGCAGGTGCAGTAGCAGGAGTGGAAGGAGACGAGCAGGGGGCCGGACCATCACGAAGAGGCGCGGGCAGGGTGGGGAAGGGACCATTCCCGGCGCCAGCCCATGCCCCCGCCACCTCCACGACGACCCCACCAGCAGCAGCAGCAGCAGCAGCAGGCCCCGGCTCCGCCCGTACGCCGGCGCCAGCCACACCCCGTGGTCCCCGTCGACTGCCGCATCCGATCAACTCCAACGTCGCTGGTCTTGTCTTTGATGATTAACTTGGTGTGACGGAAGAATGCCACTTTCCCTTGTGCTCTTGCCTGTTTTAGTAGAGGCATCTGAGCATTCTTCACGGCTTGTGACGCTGCACAGAGGTCATCGTTCACGAATATGTTCGTGCCCCTCAGCTTCTTGGAGTTCCTCATCACAGCTTCTCGATCGCAGTAACGAGAGAATCTTGCTACGATGGGACGAGGCCTGGCGTCGCGGCGCACACCAACACGATGGGCTCGCTCCAACACGAGTCCCGGCAGCTGCATCTTTTCCTCCAGGAGTGACGTCACGGCTCCCATGGCTCAGTGGCTCCACGCTCCTCCATGCCACTGATTCGCACGTCGCTCCTTCTGCTATAATCTTCCTGATAGTTTAAACTCTCTTCAAGTTCTTGAGGAGCAGATGAAAGCACATCGATATTAAGGAGCAGATGAAAACACCTTGGTATTGAGGAGCAAAAGAAAGCACTGAGAACAGATGTAAACAGATCCATATTGAGGAGCAGATGAAAGCACCTCGATATTGCGAAGCAGATGATAGCACCTCGATATTGAGGATCAGATGAGAGCACCTTGATATTGAGGAGCAGATGAAACCACATCGATATTGGGGAGCAGATGATAGCACCTCGATATTGATGAGCAGATGAAAGCACATCGATATTGAGGAGCAGATGAAAGCACATCGATATTGAGGAGCAGATGAAAGCACCTCGATATTGAGGAGCAGATGAAAGCACCTCGATATTGAGGAGCAGATGAAAGCACCTCGATATTGAGGAGCAGATGAAAGCACCTCGATATTGAGGAGCAGTGAAAGCACCTCGATATTGAGGAGCAGTGAAAGCACCTCGATATTGAGGAGCAGATGAAAGCACCTCGATATTGAGGAGCAGATGAAAGCACCTCGATATTGAGGAGCAGATGAAAGCACCTCGATATTGAGGAGCAGAGGAAAGCACCTCGATATTGAGGAGCAGATGAAAGCACCTCGATATTGAGGAGCAGATGAAAGCACCTCGATATTGAGGAGCAGATGAAAGCACCTCGATATTGAGGAGCAGATGAAAGCACCTCGATATTGAGGAGCAGATGAAAGCACCTCGATATTGAGGAGCAGATGAAAGCACCTCGATATTGAGGAGCAGATGAAAGCACCTCGATATTGAGGAGCAGATGAAAGCACCTCGATATTGAGGAGCAGATGAAAGCACCTCGATATTGAGGAGCAGATGAAAGCACCTCGATATTGAGGAGCAGATGAAAGCACCTCGATATTGAGGAGCAGATGAAAGCACCTCGATATTGAGGAGCAGATGAAAGCACCTCGATATTGAGGAGCAGATGAAAGCACCTCGATATTGAGGAGCAGATGAAAGCACCTCGATATTGAGGAGCAGATGAAAGCACCTCTATATTGAGGAGCAGATGAAAGCACCTCGATATTGAGGAGCAGATGAAAGCACCTCGATATTGAGGAGCAGATGAAAGCACCTCGATATTGAGGAGCAGATGAAAGCACCTCGATATTGAGGAGCAGATGAAAGCACCTCGATATTGAGGAGCAGATGAAAGCACCTCGATATTGAGGAGCAGATGAAAGCACCTCGATATTGAGGAGCAGATGAAAGCACCTCGATATTGAGGAGCAGATGAAAGCACCTCGATATTGAGGAGCAGATGAAAGCACCTCGATATTGAGGAGCAGATGAAAGCACCTCGATATTGAGCAGCAGATGAAAGCACCTCGATATTGAGGAGCAGATGAAAGCACCTCGATATTGAGGAGCAGATGAAAGCACCTCGATATTGAGGAGCAGATGAAAGCACCTCGATATTGAGGAGCAGATGAAAGCACCTTGATATTGAGGAGCAGATGAAAGCACCTCGATATTGAGGAGCAGATGAAAGCACCTTGATATTGAGGAGCAGATGAAAGCACCTCGATATTGAGGAGCAGATGAAAGCACCTTGATATTGAGGAGCAGATGAAAGCACCTCGATATTGAGGAGCAGATGAAAGCACCTTGATATTGAGGAGCAGATGAAAGCACCTCGATATTGAGGAGCAGATGAAAGCACCTTGATATTGAGGAGCAGATGAAAGCACCTTGATATTGAGGAGCAGATGAAAGCACCTTGATATTGAGGAGCAGATGAAAGCACCTCGATATTGAGGAGCAGATGAAAGCACCTTGATATTGAGGAGCAGATGAAAGCACCTTGATATTGAGGAGCAGATGAAAGCACCTCGATATTGAGGAGCAGATGAAAGCACCTTGATATTGAGGAGCAGATGAAAGCACCTCGATATTGAGGAGCAGATGAAAGCACCTTGATATTGAGGAGCAGATGTAAGCACCTTGATATTGAGGAGCAGGTGAAAAGAACTCGACTTTGAGGTGTTATAACTATGCTAGTGAAAGGCTGGACTGCACTAATCTGAAACTGTAGAAAGGTGAAGGGATAGGAGGGTGGCACTCTCTGGCTCAGTGTTAGGTAATCAGAAGGTGTCATGTGCTGCAGAGAGGCTTAGAGGTGTTATAAATATGATAGTGAAGGCTGGACTGCACTAATCTGACCTGTTAGAAGGTGGCACTCTCTGGCTCAGTGCTAGGGAATCAGAAGGTGTCATGTGCTGCAGAGAGGCTTGGAGGTGTTATAACTATGCCAGTGAACGGCTTGACTGCACTAATCTGACCCTGTAGGAGGATGGCACTCTCTGGCTCGGTGCTAGGGAATTAGGTGTCATGTGCTGCAGAGAGACCTGAAGGTGTTATAACTATGCTAGTGTAAGGCTGGGCTTCACTAATCTGGCCCTCTAGGAAGGTGAATGTGTAGGAAGGTGGCACTCTCAAACTCAGTGCTGGGGAATCAGAAGGTGTCATGTGCTGCAGATAGGCCTGGAGGTGTTATAACAATGATAGTGAAATGCTGGATTGCACTAGTCTGACCCTGTAGGAAGGTGAATGTGTAGGAAGGTGGTCATGGAGGTACAAAGGGTGGAGAGGCCGTGAGGCGCTCGGGCTGATCCCAGCGAACTGTCAGTCGGCCATCTTTTTGTAGGGGTAGGCAGCGACTGCTGGGTAGTGATGAAACACGTCATGGAAGTATTTCGCTACGTTGGGATGCATGTTTGTCCCCTGTCTAAGAGGTGGGGTTTTGGTGAGGTCACATAGTTAATAGGGAGAGTCAGGTCTGTTTTGGGGTTGGGCTATGATGACTCAGGTCGAGAAAAACCGAGGTCAGGGTGAGGACAGATAATTAATAAGGGATGTCAGGTCTTGACCCAAGTCGATCCACACATATTCTCTATCTGTAATTCAGTAGAGCTCTCGTGCAGCGAGAGTAATAAAGGCAGGAATGTCGCTCCGTGTGTGGTCTGGAATGCTGGCTACCTGTGTTTCATTTGGGTGCAATGAACAAGCTAACAAAAATCTGATCCATTCATTACTTTTCACCAGTAAGCTATTTATTAATTAATTATTCAAGCAAGCGTGCATAACTTTTACATACATAAGAAGAACAACATAAGAACATAGGGAGACTGCAAGAGGCCGAGTGGCCTACACAGGGCTGATGCACATGACGTATGAACATTGATTATTTGATCAAAGTGTTAGCAACAAGATAGTTGGCTATATAGCCGGATTTGTCAGCTTAAGACCTAAGAGGTCTTTTAAGTGTGAGTCGTGCTGCAATGCTTTATTTACCCAACATCTGGATGCAACTCACTGATTTATCTCAGTTGAAAATAAAGGCCACATATCTTTTCCATCCAGAGATGTTGCCATTTGTCTTGTGCGTGAATGAAAATTCAGAGAGAAAGTTTTACAGTATAGTGACCAACCATATGCAACGTTGTGAACACATTCTTGTCACAACATTGTAACACTGTCTGAGTTCCAGGAGAGGGCTGTCTTATCCAGCCTGGCACAACACATGTTAGACAGTGATCCGTTCACTAATTATCTTGTGTTACTGATCAAGGCTGTAGCCGAGACCTATCTGCAGGTCAGGTACAGATATGCAGCTAGACCGTTTACTGCACGACTAATATCCCTTAAAGGCGCCAGAAGCAGAGCCAGGATAAATAAATTAGTACTATTTAGTGGACTGTGATTCTGTGTATAATATATAATATCTAGTCTGAAGGACCTGTTGGCATGCAATGTATGTAACACTGTAGTTTCATTTGACACGCCTTATTATTATAAGTAAGTATAAACAGTGTAAAATGGGGTAAAAAAAAGTGCTACTGAAGTGACAGCCACTACAACAATATGGCGGACGGGGGAAAGCGGTAGGCTCACCCAAGACAGTACTGACTGCGCGCCTCACAGCCACTCCACCCTTAATACCTCCATGAAGGTGGCACTCTCAAGCTCAGTGCTAGGGAATCAGAAGGTGTCATGTGCTGCAGAGAGGCTTGGAGGTGTTACAACAATGATAGTGAAATGCTGGATTGCACTAATCTGACCCTGTAGGAGGGTGGCACTCTCTGGCTAAGTGCTAGTGAATCAGAAGGTGCCATGTGCTGAGAGGCTTGGAGGTGTTATAACTAGGCTAGTAAAAGGGTGGACTGCACTAATCTGACCCTGTAGAAGGTTGGCACTCTCAAGCTCTGTGCTAGGTAATCAGAATGTGTCATGTGCTGCTTAGAGGCTTGGAAGTGTTATAACTACGCTAGTGAAAAGCTGGACTGCAGTAATTTGACCCTTTAGGAAGGTGAAGGTGTATGAAGGTGGAACTCTCAAGCTCTGTGCTAGGGAATCAGAAGGTGCCATGTGCTGCAGAGACGCTTTGAAAGGCTGGACAGCACTAATTTGACACTATATGAAGGTGGCACTCTCTGGCTCAGTGCTCAGCTCAGCTGTCTTGTGCTGCAGAGAGGCTTGGAGGTGTTATAACAATGATGGTGAAATGCTGGATTGCACTCGTTTGACCCTGTAGGAAAGTGACACTATCAAGTTCGGTGCTAGTGAATCAGAAGATGACATGTGCTTAAGAGAGGCTTGGAGGTGGTATAAATATGCTAGTAAAAGGATGGACTGCACTAATCTGACCCTGTAGGAAGGTGGCACTCTCAAGCTCAGTGTTAGGGAACCAGGTGACATATGCAGCAGAGAGGCTTGGAGGTGTTATAACTATGTTAGTGAGATGCTGGTGTTGAGGAGTGAATGACACACACGAGGGAGCGGAGGTTGCGATGTATTCTATAAAGAGGCCAGGCAGGGAATGTCCGATCCTCGAGCCTTGGCAGTACATGTATACTCGGATTGTTCCGAAGCGCTGCTCAGTGCTTCGGTGCCGCTGAAGGGTAATGGCTCTACAACACCTCACCCCCCTACCAAAGTTTTATGTTATCCCCCAAATATCCACCACCATCTCCAGTCACCAAAGCTCCCCTTTACTGCCGTCACCATTTACATAGTTGCTTGATATCTGCCAGGCGGCTTCCTTTGTCGTGCCGATCGTCGCCTCGTCTCTGCATAAGTTATTTTTTCCCCGGGTGTCTGTCCTGTTGACCCCCCTGGGCTGCGCGTTTTTCTTGCCCCTTTCGGCGGTTCTGCTGCCACCTCTCCCGGTTTGGTTGACGCCCTCCCCTCTGTTCCCGGTCATGGTTATCTGGATGGCCTTCTGTCTACTAGTTGGGGATGCTGTATATCCGCCGCTGCCCCGCTGCGTGCCTCCGTGTCCCCATCGTCTCCTCGCCGCTCAGCCGTCTCCCCTTGGGCGGCTGGGGTGTCTATGTCCGTGGCCTGCTTGTTACCTCTCTGGGGCACTTGGTCGTCACCTGCTGACAATGGGGATTCTCCGCTAATTTTGTCCTGGGCAGGCCTGCCACTGCTTACCAAAATTATTTGATCCGCGTGGCGGGACCACAAGGTATTTCCTCCAACATCTGCTTCGTAGGACAGTGGTCCCGTCTTGGCTATTATTATCCCTCTCCTCTATTTCGGTCCCACATAGCTTCTTGCCCAAACTATGTCATTTTTTTCGGAATGTTCTTACCCTTTTCCCCGTCATCTGTTGGTCTTGCCTGCTCACCATCGCGGTCTCTTCGTCGGGCAGAAGTAGGTCTAGTTTTGAGCGTATATTCCTGCCCATCAGCATTTCCGCCGGTGTTTTCCCTGTTGTGCTGTGTGGAGTAGAACGATAGTTTAACAGAAATTTAAACAGGCTCTTTTCCCTCGACTTGCAGCCCCCCATCATTGCCTTTATTCCTTCCTTCACAGTGCTCACCGCTCTCTCCGCCAGTCCGTTACTCGCCGGGTGGTATGGCGCCACTCTGATGTGCCGGATTCCATTCTGCTTGACGAAAGATGCCATCTCTTCCGACGTAAACTGCGGGCCATTGCCTGTGCATAGCTGTAGGGGTAGACCAAACCTGCTAAACAGTACACTCAGTTCATGAAGAGTTCAAGCCGTTGTCGTGGATTTCATTGGTACTGCCTCTATCCACTTTGAGTAGCTATCCACTACTTTGAGAAGCGTTGTTCCCATAATTGGCCCCGCAAAATCTGCATGGAGCCTCTGCCTCGTGTTCTCTCCCATGGGTCGACCGCTGACTGTGGTGGTGCTGCCCGCTTCTCCGCACATCCTGGACACGCTCTCGCCAATTCCTCCAGCTCCTTGTCGAGACCCGGCCGCCACACATATCGTCGAGCCAGCTGCTTCATCCTCACGCATCCTGAGTGCCCCACATGCAGTTCCTTTTTCACCTTGTCTTGCAGGGACGCCGGTATCACCACTCTGCCTCCCCACATTAAGCAATCCCCCTCTGTCGAGAGCTCCTCCATCCGAGACTTGTAACTGCTGTTGCCTCCTCCGGCAATCCGCCTGACCTTACTGCCGCCAGCACCTTTCCCAGGACTCTGTCACGCCGCGTTGCCGCTGACACTTCTCTTGCTGTCACAGAAGGCTCCTCGTCCATATATAACACGTTACTTGTCATGGCTTCCCTTTCTATTCTTTCTGCTCCTTTGTCGACAATGCCCGGGAGCGGTAGTCTGGACAAGGTGTCGGCGACCCTCATGTCTGCAGAGGGTCTTACCTCCACATCGTAGCTGTAGGCTGCTAGTTGAAGGGCGTATCGCTGCATCTGCGCTGCCCCCAACGGCGGCATCTCTCTGCTGGGGTTCAATATTCTGGAAAGTGCTTTGTTATCACTGACAAGGGTAAACTTCCTCTCATAGCAATACTGATGAAATTTCCTAATGCCGTAAGAAACTGCCAAAGCTTCCTTTTCTACGATGGGATATTTCTGCTCTGTTTGTGTCAGTATTCTTGACGCATACGCCACCGGCCTTTCTATGTCTCCTGGAAAGACTTGCATTAGCGCCGCTCCGACTCCTACTTCGCTCGCGTCTGTTACCAGTTTGACCGGTAGTTGTGGACCGTATATCACCAATACTGGGTTGCTGGCCACCGTCTGTTTTACCCTTGCCATCGCCTCTTCACATTCCTTGGTCCATCGCCACTTAACACCCTTCTTGAGTAGCTCATACAATGGCGACAACGTAGTGGCGAGGTGTGGCAACAGCCGGGACTAGTACCCACCGCTCCCAATACGCTCCGGAGTGTCGGTACAGCACTCGGGTTCGGCATCCTCCTTATTGCTTCGGTCTTCTCGGGTATGGGTTTCAGCTCCGTGCACCTCCTGCAAATTGAATTCACACTTTGACCTTTTGAGCCTAATCTCATTCTCTTTCAGTCTCCCCAGCACTTTGTCCAAAGTTTCAATAAGGTCTTCTGTGTTCGTGCCCATCACCAGCAAGTCGTCTAAGTATGCCACACAGGAGGGGATTCCTTCTAATATTCTGTCCATCGCCGCCTGGAAAATGTCCCCACAGAAAGCTAAACCAAAGGGCAATCTCTTCATCCTCAACAATCCTCTATGCGTAGCTACAGTTGTTAGGTCTTTTGATTCCTCACTTAACTCCATCTGTAGATAAGCATCTCTCAAATCTAGCTTTGCAAACCTCTTCCCTTTTATCCTTGTAAACAACTCTTCCGGGAGGGTAAGCGGTGCTTAACTATATCCAACTGGGGATTTACCGTCACTCTGTAGTCAGCCGCCAGCCTTACTTTGCCATCTGCTTTGGGCACTACCACCAACGGTGTCGCCTAGCCACTGCTGTTGTCAGTCTCCACGGGCTCGGCAACACCTTCCTTAATCCACCTCTCCAGCTCCTGGTCCACGAGTGGGTAAAGGGCGTGTGGCCCTGGTCGCGCTTTCTTCCGCACCGGTCGTGCTCCTTCCTTGAGACGCAGGTGTGCTTTGATCGGCATGTGCCCTAAGGACTGTGAAAAGACCTCACTGTGCTTGTGTAGGATTGTGGTAAGTTTATCCCCATTCTTCTCCGCAACTCAAAGTTTGCCTACCATCTTCCAGTCCAGCTGAATCCCCAGTAGCCAGTCACGACCCAGGAGCGAGGGCCCTGTTCCTTTCACTACCTTTAACGGCAGAGTTTCTATTTGATTTTTAAACTTGACCTCCACCATGGCTACTCCTCGTACCTGAAGTGCCTCACCTGTGTATGTGACTAACCGCCTGTTGGAGGCTTCAAGTCTTGGTTTGCTGCGTAGCCTGTTCCACTCCTCCTCGCTGATGACCGTGCTGCTCGCTCCCGTGTCCACCTCCGTGCGTATCTCTGTGCCCTGCACGCTCACGTCTACAGTCAGTGGTGGGGTTTTCCGGTGTCTCCGCTGTTGTCCAGGCAGCTGTAAAATACCAAACACCTCCACCCTCTCTTCCTCATCACTAATCTCTTGCTCCTCATCATCCACGCTATTTACTCTGCCTCGCCGTCGACACATTACATTCGCCTGGTGTGGCCTTTACGACTGCACCTGAAACATTCCTTATCCTTAAATGGGCACTCCGTTGCCTTGTGGTAACTACTGCCACACCGATTACAAGTTACACTACTACGTGCCCCCTCACGAGGCAAGTACTTGTTTTGCAACCTGGCCTTGTCCCACCTGTTCGTTGGTTCTTTCTGGTCCCCGGGCTTCGTTCGCGGCGGCTCCACTCTGCTCACCTGGGCTTCTTTGTGCTCCCCTCCCAGTACCTTCGCCTCCGTTGTTGCTGCCTCCATCGATAATGCCAGTTTGCACACTTTGTCCCAAGTTAAGTCATCGCCCTCTCGTAACAGCCTCCGCCGGATCCGTTCACTCGACATTCCACCGACGAATTTTCTCGAAGCTGCTCTGTTAAGTTTGCCCCAAAGCTGCAGTTGGAAGCTTTCCTCCTCAGTTCTGCCACGTAACTGCTGATTGTCAGGGTTTCCCTTTGATTTTCAGAGTTGAATTTGAACCTTTCCACCACCACTGAAACTTTGGGCGCATAGTGCTGAGTAGCGAGACGAATCAATTCCTTCAGTGTCCTCTCAGAGGGTTTCCCCAGGGCGCACAGGTTCCTCAGTAATTGATACACCGTCGGGCCGCAGACAGTCAGGAACAACGCCCGTTTCCGATTCTCCTCGGTGATATTACTTACCTCCAGGAACTCTTCGAACCTTTCTGTATAGGCCTCGAAATTTTCTCCCTCTGAGTACTGCTCCACCGCTCCAATTATTGCTGCCATTCTCGTCCACGGGGTTTCACTCGACTCCTTCAGAATCCCATCCTCGTCGCCACGTGTTGAGGAGTGAATGACAAACAAGAAGGAGCGGGGGTTGCGATGTATTCTATAAAGAGGCCAGACAGGGAATGTCCGATCCTCGGGCCTTGGCAGTACATGTATCCTCGGATTGCTGTTCCGAAGATCAGCTCAGTGCTTCGGTGCCGCTGAAGTGTAATGACTATACAACAGCTGGACTGCAGTAATCTGACACTGTAGAAAGGTGGCACTATCTGGCTCATTCATAGGGAATCAGAAGATGTTTTGTGCTGCAGAGAGGCTTGTAGGTGTTATACCTATGCTAGTGAAAGGCTGGACAGCACTAATCTGACCTGTAGGAAGGTGGCACTCTCTGGCTCAATGCTCAGGAAAAAGAAGGTGCCATGTGCTGCAATGAGGCTTGGAGGTGTTATAACTATCTTAGTGATAGGCTAGACTGCACTATTCTGACCCTGTAAAAAGGTGAAGGTGTAGGAAAGTGGCACTCTCTGGCTCAGTGCTAGGGAATCAGAAGGTGCCATGTGCTGCAGAGAGGCTTGGAGGTGTTATATCTATGCTACTGAAATGCTGGACTGCACTAATCTAACCCTGTAGGAAAGTGGCACGCTCAAGCTCAGAGCTAGGGAATCTGAAGGTGTCATGTGCTGCAGAGAGGCTTAGAGGTGTTATAACTATGATAGTGAACGACTGGACTGCACTAATCTGGCTCTCTAGGAAGGTGAAGTTGTAGGAAGGTGGCACTCTTTGGCTCAAAGGGAATCAAAAGGTCGTATATGCTGCAGAGAGGCTTGGAGGTGTTACAGCTATGCTAGTGAAAGGCTGGACTGCACTAATCTGACGAAGGTGAAGGTGTAGGAAGGTGGGACTCTCTGGCTTAGTGCTAGGGAATCAGAAGGTGTCATGTGCTGCAGAGAGGCTTGGAAGTGTTATAACTATGCTAGTGAAAGGCTGGACTGCACTAATCTGACCCTGTAGGAAGGTGAAGGTGTAGGAAGGTGGCACTCTCTGGTTATGTGTTTGGGAATCAGAAGGTGTCATGTGCTGCAGAGAGGCTTGGGGATGTTATAACTATGCTAGTGAAATGCTGGACTCCAGTAACCTGACTGTGTAGGGAGGTGAAGGTGTAGGAAGGTGGCACTCACCGGCTCAGTCCTAGGAAATCAGAAGGTGTCATGTTCTGCAGAGATGCTTGGAGGTGTTATAACTATGCTAGTGAAAGACTGGACTGCACTAATCTGACCCTGTAGGCAGGTGGCACACTCAAGCTATGTGCTACGGACTCAGAATGTGTCATGTGCTGCGGAGAGGATTGGAGGTGTTATAACTACGTTAGTGAAAGGTTGGACTGCAGTAATTTGACAATGTAGGAAGGTGGCACTCTCTGGCTCAGTGCTAGAGAGTCTGAAGCTGCCTGGTGCTGCAGAAAGGCTTGGGGGTGTTATAACAATGCTACTCAGAAGCTGAACTGCACTAATCAGACCCTGTAGGAAGGTGAAGGTTTAGGAAGGTGGCACTCTCTGGCTCAATTCTAAGGAATCAGAAGGTTTTCATGTGCTTCAGAGAAGCTTAGAGGTGTTATAACTATGCTAGTAAAATGCTGGACTGCACAAATCTGATCCTGCAGGAAGGCACCACTCTCAAGGTCAAGGCTAGGGAATCAAGAGGTGTCATGTGCTGCAGAAAGGCTTGGAAGTGTAATAACTATGTTAGTGAAAGGCTAGACTGAACTAATCTGACCCTGAAAGAAGGTGAAGGTGTTGGAAGGTGGCACTCTGCATCTGTGCTGGGAAATCAGAAGGTGTCTTGTACTGCAGAGGAGCTTGGAGGTGTTATAGCTATGCTAGTGAAAGGCTGGACTGCACTAATTTGTCCCTGTAGGAAGGTGAAGATGTAAGAAGTTGGTACTCTCAAGCTCAGTGCTAGGGAATCAGAAGGTGTCATTTGCAGCAGAGAGGTTTGGAGGTGTTATACCTATGCTGGTGAAAGGCTGGACTGCAGTAATCTGACTCTGTAGAAAGGTGGCATACTCTGTCTCAGTGCTAGGGAATCAGAAGGTGTCATGTACTGACTAGAGGCTTGGATGTGTTTTAAGTATGCTAGTGAAAGGTTGAACTACACTAGTCTGACCCTTTTGAAAAGGGAAGGTGTAGGAAGGTGGCACTAACTAACTCAGTACTAGGGAATCAGAGGGTGTCATGTACTGCCTAGTGGCTTGGATGTGTTATTCGTATCCTAGTGTAAGGTTGATCTACACTAATCTGACCCTTTGGAAGGGGAAGGTGTAGGAAGGTGGCACTCTCAACCTATGTGCTAAGGAATCAGAAGGTGTCAGGTGCTGCAGAGAGGCTTGGAAGAGTTTTAACAATGGTAGTAATAGCCTGGACTGGACTAATCTGACCCTGTGGGAAGGAGAAGATGTAGGAAGGTGGCACTCCCTCTCTCAGTACTAGGGAATCAGAAGGTGTCATGTACTGCAGAGAGGCGTGCAGATGTTATAACTATGTTAGTGAAAGGCTGGACTGCACTAATCTGTCCCTGTAGGAAGATGGCACTCTGGAGCGTAGTGCTTGGAAATCTGAAGTTGTCATGTACTGCAGAGAGACTTGGAGGTGCTATAACTATGCTAGTCAAAGGCTGGACTGAACTAATTTGACCCTGTAGGAAGGTGAAGGTGTATGAAGGTGTAACTCTCAAGCTCTGTGATAGGGAATCAGAAGGTGCCATGTGCTGCATAAAGGCTTGGAGGTGTTATAACTATGCTAGTGAAAAGCTGGACTGTAGGAAGGTGTAGCTATAGGAAGGTTTCACTCTCTGGCTCAGTGCAGGGGAATCAGAAGATGTCATGTGCTGCAGAGTAGCTTGGAGGTGTTATAAATATGCTAGTGGAAGGCTGAACTGCATTAATCTGACCCTATAGGAAGGTGGCACTTTAAGGCTCAGTGCTAGGGAATCAGAAGGTGTCATGTGCTGCAGCGAGGCTTGGAGGTGTTATAACTATGCTAGTGAAAGGTTAGACTGCACTAATCTGACCCTGTAGGAAGCTGCAGCTGTAGGAAGGTGGCACTCTCTGGCTCAGTGCTAGGGAATCAGAAGGTGTCATGTGCTGCAGCGAGGCTTGGAGGTGTTATAACTATGCTAGTGAAAGGTTAGACTGCACTAATCTGACCCTGTAGGAAGCTGCAGCTGTAGGAAGGTGGCACTCTCTGGCTCAGTGCTAGGGAATCAGAAGGTGTCATTTGCTGCAGAGAGGCTTGGAGGTGTTATAACTATGCTAGTGAAAGGCTGAACTGCACTAATCTGACCCTATAGGAAGGTGGCACTCTAAGGCTCAGTGCTAGGGAATCAGAAGGTGGCATGTGCTGCAGAGAGGCTTGGAGGCGTTATAACTCTGCTAGTGAAAAGCTGGACTGCACTAATCTGTCCTTATAGGAAGGTGGCACTCTCTGGCTCAGTGCAAGGGAATCAGCAGTTGTCATGTCCTGCATAGAGGCTTTGAGGTGTTATAACTATGCTAGTGAACGGTTGGAATGCACTAATCTGACCCTATAGGAGGGTGGCACTCTCTGGCTTAGTGCTAGGGAGTCAGAAGGTGTCCTGTGCTGCAGAGAGGCTTGGAGGTGTTATAACTATGCTAGTGAAAGGCTGGAGTGCACTAATTTGACCCTGTTGGAATGTGCAACTGTAGGAGGGTGGCACTCTCTAGCTCAGTGCTAGGGAATCAGAAGGTGTCATGAGCTGCAGAGAGGCTTGTAGGTGTTATAACTATGCTAGTGAGAGGCTGGACTGCACTAATCTGACCCTGTAGGAAGGTGGCACTCACTGGCTCCGTGCTAGGGAATCAGAAGGTGTCATGTGCTGCAGAGAGGCATGGAGGCGTTATTCCTATGCTACTGAAAGGCTGGACTGCACTAATCTTGGAAGGTGGCACTCTCAAGCTCTGTGATAGGGAATCAAAAGGTGTCATGTGGTGCAGAGAGGCTTGGAGGTTGATATGTACGTAGATTAAGCATAGTATTAAGTATTTATAAGTTATGCATTAATGTTAAGTTTTCTTTGTAAGCGCCCAGACAAAACTATGTAGTAACAAGGAATCCAAATCCCTTTATATAAGTTTTGATACCTTTATACTTTTGTATGTTTATATACTAGGATTGTATACCATATGTAAGTTTCAGCTACATATAGCCCCTAGAGGATTCCACACACACACACAAACGAGGACACAAGGCGCTGAGATTCAGGGTGTAATGTAGAGCTTACTCAATAAATACTGTGTGCCTCCACGCCTATCCATCCCCCTCAAGACCGACACCACGGACACGTCGACGAGGATGGGATATAACCAGTTGTCACATATTACAGGTACGTTATAGTGCTGTCAAGAGTAATTAAGTGCTGGTAGACAACAAACACAACAAAACCTGGCGACGAGGATGGGATATAACCAGGTGTCACATATTACAGGTACGTTATAGTGCTGTCAAGAGTAATTAAGTGCTGGTAGACAACAAACACAACAAAACCTGGCGACGAGTGGACGTCCCACTACGGACAGCCCTGGACGAGGACAAGCACGATGCCCTTGGACGTGGACCAGCCCCCAGCCTTCTCTTTGGTAGAGGACCCAGCATCAGTGGCTCCCCGATGGAAGAAGTGGAAGACACGGTTCCAGTTCTACCTGGATGCTACAGGAGTCACCAATGAAGGGCAAAGGCGTGCACTACTCTTGCATGTAGCAGGCCCGGAGGTGCAAGAAATATTCAGCACACTGCCAGCACCACTGACGACCTACAAGGAGGTACAAACAGCTCTAGAAAAACACTTCACCCCTAAGACCAACATAAGGTATGAACGTGTGTTGTTTAGACAGATAAAGCAAGACACACATGAAACAACAGATGCCTTTGTCACCAGACTCAGGAAGTTAGCAGAAACCTGTGAATTCCATGACACTGAGGATGCCATTTTAGACCAGCTGATTGAGAAATGTTCTTCTAGTCAGTTAAGGAGAAAGGCACTTGGGAGACAGACTTAACTCTTTAAATTATGTTACAGTTAGCTAGAGCAATGGAAGCATCAGACAGACAAGCAAAAGTAATTGAAGGTAACAACCATGCTAGCCAGCCAGCTAAACCTGTAATAAGTCAGATAAAAAAGAACACAAAACCTAGAATTGATGGAAAGAACTCTGTTCCAGCCTCTCTTAAAAATAAACCTAGTCATCCAACACAACCACAACAAGGCAACAAACATACTGCAGGAAATAGTAAATGCTACAGGTGTGGTTACACAGGTCACACACCATGGCAGAAAGATAAATGTCCAGCCGCTTCCAAGGAATGTTCAGCCTGTAAAAAGTTAGGGCACTTTGCTAGTATGTGTAAGACTAAGAAAAGAATATATGCCACTGGAGAATCCACTGAGTCAAATATAAAGCAACCTAGTGAGTCTCACGATAGTAAGGGTGACACTGATTTACAATTTGCTTTCAGAATTAACTCGGTAGGAAATTCCCAAAAAAGGATTATGCTTAGCGTCACACTAAATGGCAAACCTGTGAACATGCAGCTGGACACGGCAGCAGATGTTACACTAGTGTCAGAGAATCTGGCTAAGTCTATTCCAAATGTGAGAATTACACCCACTAAAGTACAGCTTCAAGACTATAGTGGTAATGATATAAAAGTTGTTGGTTCTATGGATGTAAATGTTTGTTATGGACAGAAGGAATACAAAAATCTGCCAGTTGTAGTAGTGGAAGGACAAGAAAGGAGTCTTCTTGGTTTAAATTGGCTTCAACACATTCCATTGGATTGGTCAAAAATATGTACTGTAAAAACAAGGTTGCTGAAGGAAGATTTAACTCAAATACTTGAACAGAGCAAAGAAGTATTCCAAGACGGGGTAGGAACTGTAATAAATGCATGTGCTAGTCTACAACTAAAACCTAATGCCAAACCAAAATTTCATCCCCCTAGACAGATTCCCTTGCCATTAAAACCATTGGTAGAGCAAGAGATTCAGAGACTTGTAGATAATGGATCTTGGGAGAAAGTCACTTACTCAGATTGGGGCACCCCCATTGTCCCTGTAGTGAAAAGTGATGGAGGCATTAGACTTTGTGGAGATTACAAGGTTACAGTCAACCCTCAGTTGCAGATAGCTCAACACCCTCTTCCTAAACCTGATAACATGTTTGCTGCTCTAGGAGGCTGCAAAGTATTTTCAAAAATTGACTTAAGACAGGCCTTCCAACAGCTCCAAATGGATGAACCTTCCCAAGAAATATGTACTCTTAGCACACACCTAGGTTTGTACCGACCTAGGAGATTACCATACGGTGTAGCTAGCAGTCCAGCACTTTGGCAACAGACAATGGACAAGTTGTTCATAGGCAAGCCTGGTACACTCTGTTTTGTCGATGACATTCTAGTAGCTGGGCAAGATGAAGCTCAACACTTGGAACGACTTCAAGTAGTCCTTGAAACTTTGCAGAAAACTGGATTGCGGATCCGCAAAGACAAATGTCAATTTGCTGTACCCTCGGTAGAGTACTTGGGATTTAGAGTGGACGGACACGGCATTCACAAAACTCCAGGGAAAATAAGAGCTATTAGAGATGCCAACACACCAGAGAATGTTGATGAATTAAGATCATTTCTCGGGTTAATTACTTTTTACAACAGGTTCATTCCAAACTTAGCAACCATAGCTCACCCTCTATATAACCTTCTGAAACAAGACACAGAATGGAAATGGACAGAAGAATGCACCAGTGCAGTTAACCACATAAAGGGCGAGATAACTTCATCTAGATTTCTCACCCATTACCAACCAAATTTGCCTATAAAACTTGTATGTGATGCATCGTCTCATGGCTTAGGAGCATTAATTGCCCATGTAATGCCGGACGAGTCAGAAAGACCTATTGCATTTGCTTCTCGTTCACTTAATCAAACAGAGAAAAACTATTCACAGATTGAAAAGGAGGGATTAGCATTAGTGTATGGTGTAACTAAGTTTCACATGTACTTATATGGGAAAGCCAAATTTACCTTAGTCACAGACCACAAACCTCTTCTTGCAATACTGGGTGAAAAGGCAGGTTTACCAACCTTGGTAGCCGCCAGATTGCAAAGGTGGGCAGTCAAACTAGCAGCTTACTCTTATGAGATAGAGTATCGTTCTACCAAGAAAATGGGAAATGCGGATGCCTTATCACGTTTGCCAGTGGAAAGGGCTCCAGAGGAACATGATGGAAGTGTACTCATGGTAGAATGTCATAACTTACCTATAACAGCTAAAATGATAAGACATGCCACTAAACAAGATCCAGTGTTGTCACGTATCTTGCAGTCATTAGTTACTGGTTATAACACAGTACCAGAGCAGGCAGAATTTCAACCCTATCTAAAGGTATGGTCAGAACTGTCAGAAGCACAAGGATGTATTCTAAGGGGAGCCAGAGTGGTTATCCCAGAAAGTTTAAGGAAAAAAGTCCTGAGTGAGGTCCATGCTGACCATCATGGTATTGTAAAATCAAAGGCGATCGCAAGGACATATGTGTGGTGGCCAGGAATAGACGTCATGATAGAGTCATGTGTAAAACAATGCCCAAACTGCTCAGCATTTCAAAATGATCCCAAGCCAGCACGCATGCATCCTTGGGAATACCCAAGACACCCTTGGCAAAGATTGCATTTGGACTTTGCAGGTCCTTTCCTTGGTCATTCATTTCTAGTAATTGTAGATGCCTACAGTAAATGGCCAGAGGTAATACCCATGAGTTCAACCACAGCACAAGCTACTATAAAAGCCTTAATGCCAGTCTTTGCCACCCACGGACTTCCAGTTCGCATTGTGACGGACAATGGTCCACAATTTTGTTCCAGTGAATTTTCAGAATTTCTAAAGGTCAATGGAATAGAACATACTAAGGCAGCACCTTACCATCCCGCCACCAATGGTGAAGCAGAACGCTTTGTGCAGACCTTCAAGCATAACATGAAATGTAGGAGTGCAACGTCTGCAGACATTATTGCTCATGTTAGCAAGTTCCTATTGTCCTATAGAACCTCTGAACACTCTGTTACCGGACAAACTCCTTCACAGCTATTGATGGGTAGAAGAGTCAGGAATAAATTGGACTTACTAAAACCAGACTTCTACATACAACAAAATAATCGCGAATGGCAACAAGTAGCCAAACATCAAACTGTGAATGAGTTCAAACCTTCTTCACCGGTAATGGTTCGTTCATACAACACAGATGTGAAATGGGTCCCAGGCCAAGTTACTAAAGACCTAGGACAAATGCACTATGATGTCAACGTTGGTGGACGCGTATCGAAACGTCATGTCGACCAACTTAGACCTTACACGGCTCCAGCTCAAGAAATAGAAGGAGACCAAAGCGATGAAGAGCTATTGCCATTGGAGAGTAAAGAGATAGATGTACCTGATCATTCTAGTGACTCTAGTGATACTTCTACTCCTCCAGAAAATGTAAATAGGAGAGTTCTTCCAGCTCGGAGCACGAGAGGAGTTCCTCCAGAACGCTTAAATTTGTAAGGTTTCCTTTCTTTCTGACAGGGGGAAGGAAATGATATGTACGTAGATTAAGCATAGTATTAAGTATTTATAAGTTATGCATTAATGCTAAGTTTTCTTTGTAAGCGCCCAGACAAAACTATGTAGTAACAAGGAATCCAAATCCCTTTATATAAGTTTTGATACCTTTATACTTTTGTATGTTTATATACTAGGATTGTATACCATATGTAAGTTTCAGCTACATATAGCCCCTAGAGGATTCCACACACACACACAAACGAGGACACAAGGCGCTGAGATTCAGGGTGTAATGTAGAGCTTACTCAATAAATACTGTGTGCCTCCACGCCTATCCATCCCCCTCAAGACCGACACCACGGACACGTCGACAAGGATGGGATATAACCAGTTGTCACATATTACAGGTACGTTATAGTGCTGTCAGGAGTAATTAAGTGCTGGTAGACAACAAACACAACAGAGGTGTTATAACTATACTAGTGATAGGCTGGACTGCACTAATCTGACACTTTAGAAAGGTGGTGTAGGAATGTGGCACTCGCTGGCTCAGTGGTAGGGGATCAGAAGGTGTAATGTGCTTCAGAGAGGCTCGGATGTGTTATAGCTATGCTAGTGTAAGCTGGACTGCACTGGTCTGACCCTGTATGTAGGTGGCACTCTCTGGCTTAGGGCTAGTGAATCAGAAGGTGTCATATGCTGTAGAGTGTATTGGAGGTGGTATAACCATGCTAATGAAAGGCTGGACTGCACTATTCTGAATCTGTAGGAAGGTGAAGGTGTAGGAACGTGTCACTCTCAAGCTCTGTGCTAGGGAATCATAAGATTTCATGTACTGCAGAGAGGCTTGGAGGTGTTATAACTATGCTAGTGTGTTGCCTTCAGCCTCGATCCTCTGTTTTTAATATATTACTATTAAGTGAGTTTCATAGTTGTTAGGGTTACGCAATACAATGTTAATTTATGATTAAGTTTATTCACATTATGTTGGTGTATAATGGTAGCGAACCTATTCAAGTTAAGTAACAATAATATTTACACTTCGTCATTCTGTTGGTAATGATAGCGAGCTTATTGAAGTTAATTAACAATGCTATTGACAACTCACTCTGTTGGTAATGGAAGGGAGCTTTCACCGAAGTACTCTACAATACTGATTAGAACTCGTCATTCCAATCACCAGAAGGGCCTACCCATATGGGATAATTTCATAATATATATATATATATATATATATATATATATATATATATATATATATATATATATATATATATATATATATATATATACAGAGAGAGAGAGAGAGAGAGAGAGAGAGAGAGAGAGAGAGAGAGAGAGAGAGAGAGAGAGAGAGAGAGAGAGAGAGAGAGAGAGAGAGAGAGAGAGAGAGAGAGAGAGAGAGAGAGAGAGAGAGAGAGAGAGAGAGAGAGAGAGAGAGAGATATATATATATATATATATATATATATATATATATATATATATATATATATATAAATATATATATATATATATATATATATATATATATATATACACATACATAGAGAGAGAGAGAGAGAGAGAGAGAGAGAGAGAGAGAGAGAGAGAGAGAGAGAGAGAGAGAGAGAGAGAGAGAGAGAGAGAGAGAGAGAGAGAGAGAGAGAGAGAGAGAGAGAGAGAGAGAGAGAGAGAGAGAGAGAGAGAGAGAGAGAGAGAGAGAGAGAGAGAGAGAGAGATATGTAGATAGATAGAGAGATAGAGAGATATATAGATAGATAAATAAATAGATAAAAAGATAGATAGAGATAGATAGATTGACAGATATATATAGATAGATATAGATAGATATAGCTACAGATAGGTAGATAGATCTATAGATATTCAATACATTTACATATCACAACTTCCCTGAATTTATAAAAATCCTATAAACAATGAATGGCAGTGGACCCAACACAGATCCCCGCGGAGCGTCATTCATTAGGCTGTCCCGGTCCGATTGCCTTCCGCTGACTGACTGATGACATTATAAAATCATTAGCTCTCTGTAATCATAAGGTAACATGCTCTTTCGGCCACCTGTTCCGATTCTTTACAGGAGCAGCGAGTAGCGGGCTTTTTTTATTGTTTCCTGTTGTTGTGCCCTTGTGCTGTGTCCTTTGCTGTAAAAGAAAAATAATAAAATAAATCACTAACCAGCTGTCATACAACCCTAAATAGATACACGGGTAAATAATTAGTATACACGAAATACACTTCCCAAAAAGTGAATGACGGAGAAGCCAACCAAGACAAGAACTTCGACTCTCTCCTCCACCATCCCCACCACCCCCACCACCACCCATCAACCCCCACCACCAGCACCACCACCCATTAACCCCCCACCATCACCCCACTGCCTACCACCATTCCGACCCCCCCCCTCCCCCCGCACCACCACCCCTCACAGAAGCATCACCTCACCGCAGAACAATCCAGAACAAAACGAGAATATCACAACCTTTTATGGCAATGGTGCTGCTGCGTGTGTGTGTGTGTGTGTGTGTGTGTGTGTGTGTGTGTGTGTGTGTGTGTGTGTGTGTGTGTGCTCCCTAACCTAACCTAACCTAACCTAACCCCTGATGCCCCCTAACGAAATCCAGGAATTGGCGTGTTCGTGGATGGTTTATAAGAATCTAGCAAGGGTTTACTAGGCACGTCGATCTGAATCTTGAGAATCAATTGTTACCTTTTCATTAGAACAGTCTTGCACTTGTTTGATCTTCCCGTGAGTTTGATAATATAGATACACACTTCTTAACTTATTATTAGAACAGTCTTATTCTTGTTTACTATAGAGAACCACTTGTTAACTATCTTTTATACTTTTTCCTCTTGTTTACTCTTCCCGTGGCTTTGAAACTAGAGAACCACTTGTTAAAACTAATGTGGTGTGTGTGTGTGTGTGTGTGTGTGTGTGTGTGTGTGTGTGTGTGTGTGTGTGTGTGTGTGTGTAAATATTTCATGACGCGCACTTTGAAAACAGGATCAGCTTTTAACGAATAATCTGCCTAGCAAGAGCTTACGCATTTTTACGTAATCCACTCCCTCCATTATCACATTACCTGTTGTTGTTGTTTTTTTGTCCTGCTTTTTCTCGTCTCTACGAGTAAGAGGGTGTTGCCTCGGTACAGAATTCATGCAAGGTTCTCAACGTTATTTACTTTTTTATTTTACTTTTTAAATCTAAGAAAATACAAGTATCAGTGAAGAGTCCGTAGATTTATAATGGACACAAGGCCTTGAGGGTGTCAGCTGGTGTGCATTTTCGTGGTGAGCGAGACAAAAGATGAAAAGTTAATTTGAAGTGATTTATATATTTACACGTAGTAGCGGTATTGGAAAAAAATAATCTTCAGCTCACATTAATTATGGAAAACGAAGGGAGTTAACATATAATACGGAGTTCTCGATTATTGTTTTATTTTATTTTATTTTATTTCTGGTTTTGCTTTAGTTGTTGTTAGGTATTATTTTTTTTTTCTTCCTCTCCTCGTTGATTTTGTTCTCATTATTATTATTTTCCTCATACATCTTCTTCTTCTTCTTCTTCTTTTTTGTCATTTCTTCTTTGTCTTTTCTTCTTCTTCTTCTTCTTCATCTTCTTCTTCTTCTTCCAGGACGCTAGCGTTCTTCAGGATGAGCTAGACACACTATATGATTGGGCGGGGAAGTGGCAGATGGAATCCAATGTCGGGAAGTGCAGGATTCTGAGTGTAGGTAGGAATAACCCCTCACAGAATTATATACTCCTTAAATGACACTCCGCTGAGTAGGTCTGGGTGTGAGAGAGATTTAGGAGTCTTAGTGAGCACTGACCTCCGTCCTAGAGCTCAGTGCATTCAAGCTAAGAATCGTGCAAATAGGGTACTGGGTTTCATCTCGAGGAGCGTAAGCAATAGGAGCGCTGAAGTCATCCTCAAACTCTACTTAGCATTAATTAGACCTCATTTCGAGTATGCGGTTCAGTTCTGGTCACCTTACTGTAGAGTGTATATCAAGTAGTTAGAATCTGTACAGAGGATGATGACAACAATGATTCAAGGGGTGAGAAACTTGCCTAATGAAAATAGACTGAAGCTTTTAAATTTATACGCTCTAGGAAGGCGAGGGTTGCGAGGTGACTTGATCGAGGTTTATAAATGGATGAAGGACTTTAATAAAGGGTATGTAAATAGGGTTTTGGTTGTAAAAGAGCAAGGTAGAACACGTAGCGACGGTTTTAAGCTAGTTAAATTCAGATTCAACAAAGACATAGGCAAGAATTGGTTTACCAGTAAAGTGGTGGATGAGTGGAACAGGCTTGGGAGTCATCTTGTGGGTGCCAATACCATAGATGCATTGAAGAAAAGTTTGGATAAATTCAAGGATAGTGAGGTTAGGTGCGGTTAGACTTACAGGAACTGCCTTGTATCGGCCAACCGGCCTCTTGCAGACTCCTTACGTTCTTATGTTCTTTTATTGTTGTTGTTGTTGTTGTTGTTGTTGTTGTTGTTGTTCTTGTTCTTGTTCTTGTTCTTGTTCTTCTTCTTTTTCTTCCTCTTTTTAATAATTTCTTCTTATAATTAATGATCGCTTTGTCCTTCCATTTAGTTATCGATATGTTTCTCTGTCTCTATCTTGCACTTCCTTTAGATAATTAGTCTCCCTTCCTTCCTCTTACTTCCTCACTCCCTCTTTATGCCTCCTTTTATTTTTTTCCCATTCCGTTCTTTCTATCAATGGTCTAATGTCGGCTGCAATTAGTTTAACGTCGGTGGCAGTAAAAACATTCGAGTCTATTATAGATGAAAATATCCGTGACCACCTAGACTCCTAGAGAAACAGCCTGATCAATGGCCCCCACCTTGGGTTCATTAATCAAGGCTAGATCTTGTCTGACTTTATTTATTTTTTATTTTTACAAAAAGTGGCAAATACGTAAGGACGACAGTTATGATATTGTATATCTTAATTTTAGTAAAGCATTCGACAAAGAACCTCACCAATAACTTTGACAACAATTAAAGCCTACGGGTTTGAAGGTAGATGGATCATGGTGTGGTTCAGTGACAGGAAGCAGAGTTCTGGGTTCAGGTAGTACATGGGGATAATGGGATTGGGTTCGAGGTACTAAGTCTGATGCAAATATCAAGATACTTTGGTGGAGCAGGTGGAATTCCCTACCCGGCAGCATTGTCGCTTCAACCACAACAAGGCATACAATTTTATATGTCGGTTGTTTAGTATTTGACATAGTTTTAAAATTTTTGTATATGGTAAAACAAGTCTATATTATGTTGTGAATGTATCGAATTTTAGAATAGTAACGATGATTTATGTATGGAAATGAATTCAACCGTGTGCTACCCAGCGACGTTGTCATGTCTATGGTCAAGGTCGCCGGGTGACCCCCTGTGGACCTCGGGTTGCCCCGGGCCATTATTCCCTGGTAGAGAGGAAGCGGGTGAGAGAGGGGGAGGGAAGGTAGCGGTAGCCAAGGTCCAGCCCATGAGACAGATGCAAGGATTTCTTGACAACATTTTATCAGTGTCTTTTTACCGATACCCTCGCTACACTTGACCCGATAAAAACAGTTATATTTTGTGAGCTTTGTTCTCCGTTCATTTTGCAATTGGCAAGGAACCTATAATATGGCCCCTCGGGCCAAATTTGTGGCTTTACCGTGTAGCAGCGACGGGCCAAATTTGTGCCATGATATAAACCCCCAAAAATAGATGATGCATAAACCGATCACAAAACGCTTTGATATATATTATGAAATGATTTGTGTGAGTGATGATTTTTTTCTCATTTTTCTCGCTAAGAAGGACCATTAAGAAACATGATCGCTGTGGCTACCGGGTTAATAGTCCCCTCATATCCTTGTGTATCCGTGTTATTTCCTTCACCTCGTTCTCCACTGCTCTCCCTCTCTCTCTGTCCCATTCCCGGTCTCCCTCAATCCTCTCTCTCACCTCCCAACCCTCCCTCCCTCCCAGCCACTGTCACTCCCTTAATCCCATAATCGTCACTCCCTTAATCCCTATAATCCTGTGATCGTGATATTATTGACAATTAGTCTCGTTCTAATGCGTTTACAAACCCAACTCATTAATCGATTCCTACTTTACTCTCTCTCTCTCTCTCTCTCTCTCTCTCAAGATTAAGTAATATGTATAGTGTTTTGATGTGTTTCTGTTAATATTTTTGAAACTATGAGGTTTGTGGAGAAACGAGATGGAGGAGGAGGTGGAGGTGGAGGTGGAAGTGGAGGTGGAGAAGGAGAAGGAGGAGGAGTTGAAGGTGGAGGTGGAAGAGGAGGTGGAGAAGGAGAAGGAGGAGGAGGTGAAGGTGGAGGAGGAGGTAAATTTATTCTCTTACAGTCCTCATATAAGGCAACCACGAGGTCTGTTTTTTTTTTTTTCAAAGGAGGAGGAGGAGGAACAAAGAAACACAAAGTGAGAACAAACAACAGCAGGCCTGCTGGTCTTTACGAGGCTGTTTGTGATAAACTACACAAACTATTTAATCAAAGGTGGAAGATGAAGGACAGCAAAGGCGAAGGCTGTGGTGAGCAAATCAGGGAAGTAAAGTAACGGAACAGGCCGAGGCAGCAACATTATAATATAGTCGCCAAGTCAGTCTGTTCGGGGCCTCGCCATTCCCGCCAATCCCGGCCAGAATCTTGGCGGTTCAGTCTCCTTCCTTCGTCCTGTCAACTTCCCACTTTCGTCACATCACTTTCCTTCCTTCCCTCGTTCCTTCCTTCCTTCCTTCCTTCCCTCGTTGTTGCTTTCCTTCCTTCCTTCCCTCGTTCCTTCCTTCGTCCTGTCATCTTTCTCCATCCTCCCCTCCTCTTGTCACCTTCCCCCCTTTATTCCTCCCTTCCTCTGTCACCTTCCTTTGGCCTTCGTCCTGCCATCCTTGATCCAACAAAAACGGTCTCCGGCGCCTTCACTGTATTTTCGATTGATTTAAATTAATCCCGTCTGGAATTTTAAGAGGCTCATCTTGCTATCCACCCTCCTCGCCTCGCGGGGCTGGGGAGCGTCAGGGGGCCCAAGGCCTTCCTGGCGAGCGTCGAAGGGCTCAGGGCTCCGACAGGGTGCCTCGGCTCCCCCGAAGCGTCCACGGAGGTGTCGGAGATCCCGAGGGTCCGGGGGTTGGGGGGGCGTGAAGTGGCAGCAAGACATGCAGTTACTGACCTCTTATTAGCCAGACGACGCGTTAATGACACGTTCCAATGGAAGGTTCGACGCATGGGGAGGTACAATTCCCCTAAGCAAGGCAAGTGTCATGCCAACTACGATAAAAAACGAAAAATCCAAAAAAATACAAAAACAAAAAATCCAAAAAAAATTGTCTTGTTTTGCTTTGTTTAAAGTGTCTTGTATGTTGGTATGGCGGGTCTTCTCTGGGGAGAAGGAGACTAACGCGTTCCAACATACAAAACCAGGAAAAGACGACATGGAAACACCGAGAGAAGGAAGGGAAAGAAGGGAACACCAGAAGAAGGAAAATGAAGAGAAGTAACACTAGAAGAAGGCATATGAAGTAACACAAGAAGAAGGAAGTTGAAAAGAGTAACACAAGAAGAGGGAATTTGAAAAGAGTAACACAAGAAGAAGGGATTTGAAAAGAGTTACACAAGAAGAAGGTATTGAAAAGAGTAACACAGAAGAAGGTATTGAAAAGAGTAACACAGAAGAAGGTATTGAAAAGAGTAACACAGAAGAAGGTATTGAAAAGAGTAACACAGAAGAAGGTATTGAAAAGAGTAACACAGAAGAAGGTATTGAAAAGAGTAACACAGAAGAAGGTATTGAAAAGAGTAACACAGAAGAAGGTATTGAAAAGAGTAACACAGAAGAAGGTATTGAAAGAGTAACACAGAAGAAGGTATTGAAAAGAGTAACACAGAAGAAGGTATTGAAAGAGTAACACAGAAGAAGGTATTGAAAGAGTAACACAGAAGAAGGTATTGAAAAGAGTAACACAGAAGAAGGTATTGAAAAGAGTAACACAGAAGAAGGTATTGAAAGAGTAACACAGAAGAAGGTATTGAAAAGAGTAACAGCATAAGGTATTGAAAGAGTAACACAGAAGAAGGTATTGAAAAGAGTAACACAGAAGAAGGTATTGAAAAGAGTAACACAGAAGAAGGTATTGAAAAGAGTAACACAGAAGAAGGTATTGAAAAGAGTAACACAGAAGAAGGTATTGAAAAGAGTAACACAGAAGAAGGTATTGAAAAGAGTTACACAGAAGAAGGTATTGAAAGAGTAACACAGAAGAAGGTATTGAAAAGAGTTACACAGAAGAAGGTATTGAAAAGAGTAACACAGAAGAAGGTATTGTCGTCTGCAAATTTACTAATGCGATTATTGAGTCCAACATCCACGTCGTTGATGTAAATAATGAAGAGCACTGGGCTAAGGACCGAGCCTGAGGGACGCCACTAGTGACAGGCGCCCACTCTGAGTTAAATCCGTCAATCACTACTTGTTTGTCTGTTGCTCAACCAATTCGCGATCCATTGGTTTACTTGACCGTCAATACCTATTTGCTTTAATTTGTAAAGTAATTTATGATGCGGACTTTATCAAACGCTTTCTGAAATCAAGATAGACTACGTCCAGTGATTTGGTTACGTCATAAACAGTGAAGAGGTCGTTATAAAAGGTTAATAGGTTTGATAGGCAGGATCTTTTGTTTCGGAAGCCATGTTGTGAGTCCCCAATCAATGAGTGGCTTTCAAGGTAACTCACAATTTTGTCTCTAATTATGCCCTCAAGTAGCTTACCTACAACCGAAGTTAGACTAATGGGCCTGTAATTACCTGGTACTTTTTTGTCTCCTTTCTTGAAAATCGGTGTCACGTTAGCCTTTTTCCAATCTGAAGGGACGATGCCTTGTCGCAAGGACATATTGAATACGGTTGTGAGGGAGGAGAGTATTTCGCTCTTCGTTTCTTTCAGCAGAGTTGGATATACCTTGTCAGGTCCAGGACTTTTATTTGTTTTAAGTGAATGGAGAGCTTTAAGGACTTCATCGGTTGTTATTTCAAAATTAGGCAATGCATGCTCGAGATTTACAATAGTACTGGTGTTGGTGGTAGCGAGAGGAAGACTGTTAGTATTAAACACCGAGGAAAAGTAATTGTTTAAGAGGTTTGAAAATTGTTGCCTGTCAGACACTAGTGCAACGTAGCTGTTTGTTAAAGGTCCAATACTACTTTTGATCGCCTTTCTGTTGTTTATGTAACTGAAGAAAGATTTCGAGTTATTTTTACAGTTGGCTGCAATATTTTCTTCATATCTACGCTTTGCCTGACCTACTAGTCTTTTTACTCGTCGCCTGGCGTCATTATAAAGTCTAATGTTCTCGGGCGTGGTTTGTTCTTTCTTTAACCTGTAAAACAATTTTATCTCATTGACTGATTGTTTAATTTCGCTATTAAACCACGGTGGGCTTTTATTAGTGTTAATTCGCTTCTCGCACAAGGGGACGAATGTGTTCTGCTGAGTGAGTAAGTGATTTTTAAGGCTTAGCCAGGCTTCCTCTACGTTGCCGTCAACTGATAGTTGTATTTCTGTTAGTTTTTGTCAGATTTCTACGAAGTTAGCTCTTTTGAAATTGGGCACCTTTACTTTATTTTCAATCACTGATGATTGAGCTTTAATGTCGACGCGCACTAATTTATGATCGCAAGAACCGAGGTGTTCTCCTACCGTGACACTGCTGACAAGGTTATCTTGGGTCGTTATAACAAGGTCGAGTATATTATTTTGTCGAGTTGGCTCAGAAACCATTTGGCTTAGATAATTTTCTTCTAGAAATTCGATCATTCTATGTGACTCGCCTTCTGTACCTGACAGTGTCGCCCAGTCGATATGGGGGAGGTTAAAGTCTCCTAATATCAGTGAGTCGCTGTTATTAAGTGACTGCCTTAAGACGCTGTAAATTTCAAGGTCGTCATCGAGTGATTGCCCGGGAGGTCTGTAGGTGACAGATATATTTAAATTGACTTTTGCAATGTTTACTCGCACGCACAAATGTTCAACGTTACTGTTTCCCGGTGTTTTGTCAGTGGGTTGCAAATAGCTTTTGACATAAAGGGTGACGCCACCGCCTCTACGGTTTACACGATCTTTGTTGAAGAGTCTGTAGTCATCTATGTTGTATTCGGAACTTAAGTCAGTATTTGTGGTGTCGATAAATGTTTCGGTTATAGCAATTATGTCAAAAAATTTGTTAAAGCAAGACATCTCAGTTCATCAAATTTGTTACTTAGGCTACGCACATTGAAACTAAGGAATTTTAAGTTATCTAGAGGCTTGGTAATAGAGGTGGTGGTACTTGCGGGATCACGGTTACGGGTTTGTTGCGATGCATGGCTTCTATTTACACGGGTGGGGTGGAGGACGTGGCCGTGACTCGTTTTTGCTCGGATGACACGCACTGCTTCGTTGAGGAGCCTTCCGAGTCTGGCTGCCCCGATGGGAGAAAGGTGCAATCCGTCCCTGTGGAAGAGCTCATTTTGTCCATAGAAATTGTCCCATGCGTTGAAGAACTCCACGTCAAGCTCCCTACAAAGAGTTTGTAAGCGGTTGTTTAGGCTGAAGGCCTTACTGAAAAAGTCGCTCTCCGCCCAAGTCCGTGGCAGAACTCCTGAAATCAAAATGTTAGGGGATTTAGTCTTATACTGCTGGATGAGCCTACGGTACTTCTCCAGGAGTTCCTCAGACCGGGTCGTGGTGACGTCGTTCGTACCTGTGTGAATAACAAACAATGAATCATTAGTGGCCTGGGGGGAGATCTCCTAAAGAGCAGCAGTTATGTCGTCGATCCCAGCACCAGGATAGCAATAGTTCCGTCTTCGACGAGGAACTCTGCCGCAGAACTTAACAACCTGCTGGCGAATCATGGAGTCACCCACCAGGAAGGTGCTCTCCTGCTCGTCCTCCTCCTCCAGAATGGCAAACCTGTTGAAGCAATGAACAGGATAAATCGCTTGTCTGGCTGGTTTGGCTCCTCCATTCACGACGGTGAAGCCATCATGGTCGGTGCCACTAGCATCCTCCCGTTGCGTGGTGTTGTCCGCTGGTGTCGACGGTGCCGCTGAGGGCAAGGGGGCGGTTGGAGAAGGGTTTGGCACCACAGCAACGTTAGCGTGGATGAATTCCTGCAAGGAGGCAACAGTGCGAGAAAGCTCTATTATTTTATTCTGACCTGCTTCCATCTTCTCTTCTTGCTCCTGCAGTCTGGTCTCGAGATGCTGCCTGGTGAGAGAAAGCTCTATTATTTTATTCTGGCCTTCTTCCATCTTCTCTTCCTGCTCCTGCAGTCTTGTCTCGAGATGCTGCCTGGAGACACAGTCGACAGACGGCAGAACGCCCTGTAAAAAGTGAGCTGAGAAGCTACCGTTACAAGTACTGCACTTTAGGTGCCATCTTAGCTGAAATAAGAGATAAAACACAGAGTGAAGGGGATTAGGAAAGGGAGGTGAGGTGTGAGAGGTAGTTTAGTAATGGAGGAAAAGTGAGAGGGGAGGAGTAGGAAGGGATGAGGTGAGTAAAGAGGGGAAAGAGAGGTGTGAGATCAAGGAGGTTAGGAAATAGGTGAGGTGGGAGAGAGGAGGAGTAAAAGGGATGTGAGGTGAGTAGAGGGGAAAGAGAGGCGGAGTGAGGTGTGTGAGATCAAGGAGGTTAGGAAATAGGTGAGGTGGGAGAGAGGAGGAGGAAGAGATGTGAGGTGAGTAAAGAGGGGGTAAGATAGGCGGTGAGTGAGGTGTGTGAGATCAAGGAGGGTTAGGAAATAGGTGAGGTGGGAGAGAGGAGGAGTGGGAAGGATGTGAGGTGAGTAAAGAGGGGAAAGGAGGCGGTGAGTGAGGTGTGAGATCAAGGAGGATTAGGAAATAGGTGAGATGAGGAGAGGGAGTTTGGGAAAGGAGGTAAGTGGAGAGAGAAGGAGTAGGAAGGGATGTGAGGTGAGTGAGGTGTGTGAGAACAAGAAAGGTTAAGAAAGAGGCGAGGTAAGGTGGGTGAAGGATGGGTAAATAGGATGTGAGGTAAGGAGGAGGGGGGGAGGCTGAAATATGTGGAGGTGAGGGAGGAGTAGGAAGGGCTAATCCTCTAGGGGATGAGGAAGAGCAAAGGGATGTGAGGTGAGCGAGGGTGGGGGGGCTTAGGTGAGGTGAGGGAAAGGGGTGTAGGAAGTGTTAATCCTCTAGGGATTTAAAGAGGGTGTAGTGAGGAGGAGCAGATTGAACTTCAGGAATTCAAAGGGTGGCTGTCGACACACCCAAATCACGCGTGAGACACTCGGGAACACAAAGTCACACTCGGGACACACGAAACACTCAGAAACCCAAGCACAAGCACGACTAAACACCCTCAAGTCACTCGCAAAACACCGGAAATACAACAGCACACTCAAAACACTCTGAAACCCACGCAGAGCACTATAAACAGCCAAATCACACGCAAAAGCACTGGAAACACAACACACTGAAACGCAGAACACTGAAAACAGCCAAATCACACGCAAAACACCGGAAACAAACAGCACACTCAAAACACTCTGAAACCCACGCAGAACACGTTGAATCAGCCATATCACACGCAAAAACACCGGAAACACAACACACTTGAATCGCTCTGAAACCCACGCAGAACACCGGAAACAGCCAGATCACACGCAAAAACACCGGAAACACAAATCACAGAGGCAACCACAGGCAGAACCCACAAGCGAACACACACCAAACACGTGTCAGGAAATCACAGGCAACACACAAGGTCCACAAGCGAGAACACACAAACGCACATGAAAGCAAACGCAATCCCAAGAGCACGACGAAACACAGGGCAAGCGATGTTGAGCGCAGCGGGTGAGGTCACGACCTTCTCTCAGCAGAGGTCGGTGTGAATGAGAGAGAGAGAGAGAGAGAGAGAGAGAGAGAGAGAGAGAGAGAGAGAGAGAGAGAGAGAGAGAGAGAGAGAGAGAGAGAGAGAGAGAGAGAGAGAGAGAGAGAGAGAGAGAGAGAGAGAGAGAGAGAGAGAGAGAGAGAGAGAGAGAGAGAGAGAGAGAGAGAGAGAGAGAGAGAGAGAGAGAGAGAGAGAGAGAGAGAGAGAGAGAGAGAGAGAGAGAGAGAGAGAGAGAGAGAGAGAGAGAGAGAGAGAGAGAGAGAGAGAGAGAGAGAGAGAGAGAGAGACAGAGAGAGAGAGAGAGAGAGAGAGAGAGAGAGAGACGGGCGAGAGAGACGGGCGAGAGAGACGGGCGAGAGAGACGGGCGAGACGTGAGGTCTACGAGGACAATTCCCGTGCAATACGTCTCCACCTGACCGCCCCAGCCCCTGCCGTTGGCAGAGCAGGCAGCCGATCTCGGCTTCGCCCATCGCTGAGCGGGCTTTTGTGATTTTCTATTTACACCCTTGAGCTGGGTTTCTTTGCTATAAATAAAAACTGTAACATACAGGGCCGGTTGTACTGAGAATATTATGAACTTGCCGATATCTCGTTTCCGCTTCATTAACCAACTGCCTTGTTGACCAGGTATTCCGACACCAACGCAAACCACGATATGATGAAATGGTCTACTTGTGCTCCCAAGATAATCTGACCCTGCACACGCAAACAGACCGAAAATAATACACACAAACAACTTGCCTTACGTACTTATTCACCTGTTATTGGGAAGAAACCAATAAGTACCACCTAACGACGCCCCACCACCTCTTCCATTATCTTACCCTGCACAGGCAACGAGAGGATTTCACACACAAACACACACACACACACACACACACACACACACACACACACACACACACACACACACACACACACACACACACACACACACACACACACACACACACACACACACACACACACACACACACACACACACACACACACACACACACACACACAGACACACACACACACACACACACACACACACACACACACACACACACACACACACACACACACACACACACACACACACACACACACACACACACACACACACACACACACACACACACACACACACACACACAAACACACACACACACACACACACACACACACACACACACACACACACACACACACACACACACACACACACACACACACACACACACACACACACACACACACACACACACACACACACACACGCAGTCCAGTAGGGGGCGTGGGATTATTGCCTTCGTGACGGCTCCCACTGTTGTTTTGCTTTAGCTGTCGGAATCTTTTCCTGTTATTTTCCTGATTCTTAATTTCTATTGACTCGCTTTTTCTTTTTTTCACTTGATTTTTGTATTTATTCTTTTTACACTTTTAATCTCAAGATTTGCTACTTGCCGGATCATAAAGTTTTATAATTGCATAATTTTCCTGCTAATAGTTTTGTTGTTTGCTTTTCATGTCCATTACTCTACTTGCACAGATCTTGTTGTTTTTTGTTTTGCACTTGAAGATTTTGTTTTCACAAACTTGTACAGCCTTTACTTTCTTTGCTCTTTTATTCCACAGTCTTTTCACATAATTTTTCCGGTCCTCTATCTGGTTGTTGTTGAGTGCTGTGAGTGCCAGTATGTTGCCAAGTTTGGTGTCAGTGTCTGCGTACGGAAGTTCTATGGATAAAGTAGTGTCGTTTCTGATGTCATAATTCTCTGGACATTCTAACAGAAAATGTTGCAAAGTCTCACTTTCATGTCCACAACACGGGCATTCCTCAGGCTTGTTTTGAAACTTATTCCTCCAATTTAAATTTAATGTGTTTGTTCTTCCTCTGACTAGTATCCGGCTGCCTTCTGTGTCATCCATCCAACTTTCCTCAGACACATTTTTTTCTTAAGCTTGGCATATACTGTTAGAGCTGTTTTTGTTGTATTTCTGTTACCCATGCCTGGGAATCCCATTTTATGATGCGGTCTACTATACCATTCTTTTTAATGTTCTTTAATCCTTCAAGTGTTACATTACCTTCCCTCATATATTTCTTTAATGTTGTAATCCAGCTACTCTTTCCTTTCTCATATTCAAAGTGAAAAATTTCTCTGCATAGCACATTTCCTCCTTCTTCCAGCAGATTTTTAGCATATAGTAGTTTAATTTTCATAATTTTATCTCTTGCTGTGCAGGATGTTGCACCCACCTCGCCTCTCAAAGCTGTGCTAGCTGTGTAAGTTGGTGTCTGCAGTATTGCTCTGTGCACTGAGTTTTCTATTTGTTGTAATTTTTGAAGGTCTTCTTTGTTGTGCTCTACGTTTTCTGCCGCATAAATTATTACTGACAGTCCTAGTCCTTTCCAATAGTTTTTCCCAATTATGAGTCGGTTACAACTTCTGGATGTAATACTGTACGTCATGTTTGCGAGATGGTTTGCCTGGTTTAATCTTTCCTTCTCATATTCTGAATAGCAGTTTCTTTTGTTTGATATTTTTACTCCAAGGTAGGTTATGTTATCTCCTACTTGTATGCCTTCAATATTTTCTGGCTGTTCTTTATCATTGAATAGGATTATTTTGCTTTTCTCCTTATTTATCTGCAGCCCATATTCTTCTGCCACTCTCTGTACCTCCCTTATACTACAACATGCTTCTGCCTCTGAGTTGGCTAAAAGTAAGCCGTCATCTGCATAGTATAAGATGGGGATGTTAAATTTATTGCTCTTAAAGCCAAAGTTTCTTTGTTGGAGATATTTTATTATTTGGTATGTGATAAGGAGGAACAGGAGAGTAAATCCATTACACCTCTGCTTAATTGCATTCGTAATGCTGATTGATGTTTGCCTTTCGCCATTAATTATTAGGTTAGTTTTGTCACCTGTATAAATATTTGTAATTATATTTACCAGCTTAGGGTGTATATTATTTAACATTAGTGCTTTAATGAGACTTGCTCTGTCCACTAAATCAAAGGCTTTCTTGTAGTCTAGTGAGATGACAAATAATTTATTTTTCATTTCAAAACTTTTTTGTATGCAATATTTCAGTATGTAAAGATTGTCATGTATGCCTCCCTTCTCTGTAAATCCCGCTTGCATTTCATTTCTGTTTCCGGACTCATGTATGTGTTTCTCTATTTTTTCTCTTATTACACACACACACACACACACACACACACACACACACACACACACACACACACACACAGAGAGAGAGAGAGAGAGAGAGAGAGAGAGAGAGAGAGAGAGAGAGAGAGAGAGAGAGAGAGAGAGAGAGAGAGAGAGAGAGAGAGAGAGAGAGAGAGAGAGAGAGAGAGAGAGAGAGAGAGAGAGAGAGAGAGAGAGAGAGAGAGAGAGAGAGAGAGAGAGAGAATGACGATAACATACACAGACAACGTGCAGTACATAGGCCAACTTATCCATCTGTTGCTGTTACGAAAAAAGAATAAAAACATTACCTAACAACCTCCCTCCCTCCCATTGTCTTACCTCAAACCTGCTCTTTATAGGGGACGAATCTGTTTCTCTCTACTGAGGCTTCGTTCCTGCCGTGATAGTTTGTGACAGTCCAGGTAATCAACTGACTCCCTCCTCTTTTTCAGGTTTGCTTATTGCTGATATTTCCCGTCACGGCCCAGCCACTCAACACAACACCCGCACTCTCGGACATCCAACCGGAACTGACTCCCTCCATGCTAAGGCAGTGCTCTGATTGGTCCAAGACAGTGACTTTCAGAATAGCGCCTTCTGATTGGACGAGCCTATTATCATTGCCAGAGTCGCCATCGAACAATTTTGTCAGTGAATTTCTTATTGGTTTATTACAAACAGATCAGACACATTATTAAAGCTGTGTGTACTCGCTCTTTTTTTTTTGTAATTTATGTAACCTGATATATCAAAGTGCTAATTTATCGGTTCTCATTGTTACATTTTCGTCTAGTTTGGAGGTGCGGTACGAGAGTTTGCATGACCACCAACAACAGCAGTCAGCAGGAAAACACGGTGCTAAGAAAACGACTCCCGCGGCAGTGACTTGGAATGAAGAACCCTGCCCATGACCGTAATTTTTGCAGATTGTTTTTTGGGGGCTAAGGGCAGCATAGGTTCATGAGTTGGGTGGGGAGGGTGGCGAACGAAGCGAGCATGGGGGAAATCGCGTGGTCTCCGTTCGTGGTAAAAAAATCCCTGAATGTAAGGGTTTTCCCTACATCGAGGACATTCTTCATCCCCACAAACTCTAAAGCTACATGATTGCGACACATTTCGGTTTCCCACCCAAACCCCTGCACCTGCTTTGGGTGAGAGGGGGGAGAATGGGCAAGCACTAGAATAATATCGTGTAATTGATGACCTTGTCTACGGGTGTACTATTATTAACTCATATGGAGGAGGAAAATTTGCCCTATTCTAAACTATTAACGCCCCTCCCTGCTCCGGGTCCTGGCCTACTTCTGATATCACTCTCCTAATCCTTTGCAGCTGCTTACTTTCTTGACGCCACTATCCTTTTTAAGGTTGGGCGGTCTGTAAAGTCCTCCTATGACAAGCTTCTCCTTCCAACAAGCGGTGAGGCCTTTATGGACCTGGAGAAAGCCTATGATAGAGTTGATAGGGAGGCATTATGGAGTGCAATGCGAATGTATGGAATAGGAGGTAGGTTATTGTCTGCCGTGAAAAGTTTTTATAGGAATAGTAGGGCATGTGTGAGAGTTGGTAAAGGTGAGAGGGATTGGTTCGAGGTGAGTGTGGGGTTGCGGCAAGGTTGTGTGATTTCACTGTGGCTGTTTAACGTGTACATGGATGGAGTAGTGAGGGAAAAGAATGCAAGAGTGCAAGGTGAGGGCTTGGCACTGGTGCGTGAAAATAACAGGGAGTGGAAGATAAGCCAGTTGTTATTTGCGGATGACACTGACCTTGTGGCAGAGTGTGAGGAGGGCCTACAAAATCTGGTGACAGAATTTGGCAGAGTGTGTGAAAGAAGAACGTTGAGAGTGTATGCGGGAAAAAGCAAGGTTATCAGATGTGTAAGGGCTGCTGATGGTGGCAGAATGAATGTGAGGCTGAATGGGGAGCTGCTGGAGGAAGGTGAGAGTTTCAAGTATCTGGGGTCGCATGTAGCAGTAAATGGGAGTGTGGACGTGGAGGTTGGAAACAGAGTGAAAGAAGCAAGTAAATGTATGAGTGGAATGAAGAGTGTATTGAGGAACAGAGCCTTAGGAATGAATGCAAAGAGAAGGCTGTATGAGGGAGTAGTTGTGCCCACAGCTCTGTATGGGACCGAAACGTGGAATGTGAGACAGGAAGAGAAGAAGAGGTTGGATGTGTTTGAGATGAGGTGCCTGAGGAGTATGGAAGGTGTAACGAGAATGGACAGAGTGAGAAATGAGGACGTGAGGTAGAGAACGGAAGTGGTGAGAAAGCTGTTTGAAAAGGTGGATCAGAGGGTGCTGAGTTGGTATGGGCACATGGTAAAAATGGGTGAGGAACGTTTGACGAAAAGAGTGTGGAAGGCTAAAGTTAATAGGGTGAGAATGAGACGAAGGCCTAGAAGAGCGCTGGGTGTGCAAGGTGTGTCAGTAGAGCAAGGAAGACCCTTCCCATGTCCTCACTAACCGTTTCCCTATTGTCTCACCAACACCGGAGAGTAGTTCAGCATGCTATCTAAAGGCAGATCCTCTCTCTATCCACACCACACTACATTCACACAACATACACACCTTTTAACAAAATTAAAATTTCAAAATGGCGTACATCCTGCCTCGGAGTCTTCTCCTGGGGGGGAGGGGGGGGCACAAATTCCCCAGGGAGGACTCCCCTTCTGGCTGCCGACCTGAGAAGTGTCTCGATAACTCCTCGAACCTCTTTCTTATCAGTTTCTGCAACATTCGCGGTCTTAATTCTAATTTTCATTCTGTGGAACACCATCTCTCCTTCTCTAAACCTCATCTTCTCTTCCTCACCAAAACACAGATTTCTGAGGCTACTGACGGCAATCTCTACTCTGTTCAGTTCTACTATTGTCGGGACCCAGAAGACCATAACTGCACAGTTAATTAATAGTGACCCCAATCAGAGGCAAATACCGGAGGAGGATGTGGAGACAGGAATTGTAAATATGATACGAGAGAGAAAGAAAGTAATTAGTCAGATATACAAGTCGTAAACATCTGATAAGCGCTAGCACTACTAAGAGAGGTTACGGAAAATACTCAGACCCACATACAGGAAACAGATATCCAGTAGGCGTGGTCAGAAGGTGTGGATAACCATTTAGAACACTCTAACTGTCACGTGCAGTGTGACGAAACGCTATAAGCGAATAACTGAACAGCGAAGTCACTGTGGGAGTGTCTTAAGAGTGAACCACGAATGGCAGGAGAAGTAAACGATATAACATAATGAGCGAGCCAATGGTTGTTGACAGGAAGTATTGGCTACTGGTTATGTAGAAAATGAAGGCGTGTCAAGGATGTAGTTCCGCCTCAAGCAAGGTAAAATGACCTAAACAACAGTGGCATGGGCAGACCGAGCCTTGCACTCGCTTCAAGCAGTGCTGCTACTCACTCAGCTGAGAATGGCTGCTGTGATCTTAATCGTGAGTAGAAATTCGAGAATCTAAGGGAAACCGACTGTTTTGTCCTGGGGATTATAATGTGAGAAGGGGTTTAGTAGGATTGTGAGTGGGACAGGATTGTGATTATTTTATTGCCATGTAGAGCAAAGGTAGAAACCACTGCGTGTGGTATAATTTGGTGCTTCCGTGAAATTGTAGTAGATTATACTAAAGGAATGTGTTATTAGGATTTGTGAGGAGAATACTTAATTATTGTGATGTAAGCAGAGGGAAACAAACCACTGCTTGTGGAATAACGAGTGTTATTATTATTGGCAGCAACTGAGCACATATTGTAGTATTATGTTTAAGACATGTCGTTTGTCATAAGTTGTATCCATCGTTGAATATGCCAGAGTGTTATGATCGTCTGAGCATAGAATATTGCGTAAGGCAGTTACTTTCATTTAATTTTAAATAAATGTATATTTTCTTTTTCCCTTGTTTATCCCCGAACACCAGTCTCTAATAACAACTTAAGCCGGATCACGCTACCAGGGATACGAGACGGTGAGATCATTTATGGAGTAATTAATGAGTGATAAAACAGTTGTTTTAATACAAGTTGATGCAAATAAAATAAAATGTAAGAATTAAATACAAGAAAAGAAGGATCCAAAACTATCTCTATCCTAAATCTCAATCCAAAGCTGGATGTTGCACCTTCGTACGCATCGACATCACTTGTTCTCGTGCAAACGACCTTGACTCTGCAGAATTTTCCACCATCTGGCTAAGACTTCATTGTCATTCTATTACTAAATACATCTGTGCTGTTTATCTCTCACCTATCTCTACTAACTATGTAAAATTCTTTGACTACTTGAACTCTAGAGTGAAGCACATATTGACCCAATCTCCCTTCGTTAAAATCTCCATCTTGGGAGATTTCAATGTTAACCACCAGCTTTGGCTTTCGTCCTCTTTCACTGACCAGCCTGGTGAACAAGCCTACAACTTTGCCCTCCACAATGACCTAGAGCAGTTGGTTCAGCACCCTACTCGTATTCCCGACCGTTTTGGAGACAGGCCCAACATACTAGACATCTTCCTTACCGCTAATCCTTCTGCTTTCTCAGTCAAACTGATCTCTCCGTTCGGCTCCTCCGACCACAACCTTATTTCTATATCCTGTCCTATCGCTCCTGTACATCCTCTGGTCCCACCCAAGAGGCGATGCTTATGGCATTTTGCTTGAGCTCGGTGGGACGACCTGATAACGTACTTTCCGATTTCCCGTGTAATGATTATGGTTTCCAGGAGCAAGACCCCTCTGTGTGTGCCCAGCGCATCACAGAGGTGATTGTCTCTGGAATGGAGGCATACATTCCTCGTTCTTTCTCTACTCCTCATGCTAAAAAGCCTTGGTTTAATCACGCTTGTTCTCGTGCTGTCAAAGATAGAGAGGCAGCTCACAAAACGTAACATAGACTTCGAACTCCCGCTAACCATAATCTTTACATTTCTGCTCGGAATCATGCCAAAGCTATTCTCCAACTTACCAAAAACTCCTTCATTGATAGAAAATGCCAAAACCTTGCTTTCTCTAATTCTTCCCGGGACTTTTTGGCATCTAGCCAAAAATATCTCCTCCAACTTCACTTCTTAATCTTTCCCTCCTCTCTTTAGTCCTAACGGCAGCACCGCCGTCTAATCTATCTCTGAGGCTGAACTCTTCTCCTAAACTTTTTCTAAAAGCTCCACTCTGGACGATTCTGGGCATATTCTTCCTACTCATCCTCCTTCTGACTCCTTTATGCCTGTTATTAAAATTCTTAAGAGCGATGTTTTCTATGCCCTCTCTGGCTATAATTCTCAGAAGGCGTATGGACCAGATGGAGTGCCTCCCTTTTGTCCTTAAAAACTGTGCTTCCGTGTTGACAACCTGCCTGGTCAAACTCTTTCGTTCCTCCCTCTTAATATCTATCTTTCCTTTCTGCTGGAAATACGCATACATACAGCCTGTGCCTAATAAGGGTGACCGTTCCAATCCCTCAAACTACCGTCCTATAGCTTTAGTTTCTTGTCTATCTAAAGCTTTTGAATTAATCCTTAACCGGAATATTCAAAAGCACCTCTCCACTTTTGACCTTCTATCTGATCGCCAGTATGGGTTCCGCAAGGGACATTCTACTGGTGATCTCCTTGGCTTCCTAACTGACCCTTGGTCATCCTCTCTTACCCGTTTCGGTGAAACCTTTGCTATTGCGCTGGACATATCAAAAGCATTTGATAGGGTCTGGCACAAATCTTCTCTTTCCAAACTACACTCCGACGGTTTCTATCCATCTCTCTGTACATTTATCTCCAGTTTCCTTTCTGACCGTTCTATTTCTGCTGTTGTAGATGGTCACTGTTCTTCCCCTAGGACTATTAACAGTTGTATACCGCAGGGTTCTATCCTATCTCCCACTCTCTTTCTGTTGTTCATTGATGATTTTTTCCAAAAAGAACTGTCCTATCCATTCTTACGCCGATGACTTTACTCGGCATTACTCAACTTCTTTTAATAGAAGACCCACCCAACAGGAACTAAACGATTCCAAGCTGGAGGCAGCAGAACGCTTAGCCTCAGCCCTTACTATTATCTCCGATTGGGGCAAGAAGAACTTGATGTCGTTTAATGCCTCAAAAACACAGTTTCTCCACCTATCCACTCGACACAGTCTTCCAAACAACTATCCCCTTTTCTTTGAAAACACTCAGATATCACCTTCTTCAACACTAAACATCTTCGGTCTATCCTTAACATAAAATCTCAACTGGAAACTTCATATCTCTTCGCACAGCCGTACAGCCGCTATCCATTTACAGCGGCCTTGTTCGCCCTTGTATGGAGTATGCATCTCCCGTGTGGAGGGTCCCACTCACACAGCTCTCTTGGACAGAGTGGAGTCTAAGGCTCCTCGTCTCATCAGCTCTCCTCCTCTTACTGAAAGTCTTCTACCTCTTAAATTTCCCCGCCATGTTGTCTCTCTTTCTAACTTCTATTGATATTTTTATGCTGACTGCTCTTCTGAACTTGTTAACTGCATGCCTCCCCCTCTCCCGCGGCCTTGCAACACACAGCTTTCTACTCATGCTCATCCCTTTACTGTCCAAATCCCTTACGCACGAGTTAACCAGCATCTTCACTCTTTCATCCCTCACGCTGGTAAACTCTGGAACAATCTTCCTTCATCTGTATTTCCTCATGCCTACGACTTGAATTCATTCAAGAGGAGGGTATCAGGACACCTCTCCTCCCGAAATTGACCTATCTTTCGGCCACTCCTCTAACTCTTTTTAGGAGCAGTGAGTAGCGGGCTTTTTCTTCACATTTTTTTCCTTTTTTTTATGCCCTTGAACTGACTCCTCTGCTGTAAGAAAAAAATATAGAAAGTACCTCAACTTCTTTAATTCTTCCAAAGACTTCTGGCAACTAGCGAAAAATATCTCCTCCAATTTCAGTTTTTCATCATTCGCTCCTCTCCGTAATCCTGACGGCAGCACCGCCGCATCAATCCACAGAAGGCTTATTGACCTGATAGTGTATCCTTTTGCCTTCAAACATTGTACTACTGTGCTGACTCCCTGCCCAGTCAAACTCTTTCGTATCTGCTTTTCTACAACTACCTTTCCTTCCCGCTGTAAATAAACCTACATACAGCCTGTACATAAGATGTGTGACCGTTCCAGTCCCTCATACCCATGTCCCTTAGCATTAATTTCAAGTCAATCTAAAGCTTTTGAATCTATACTTAACTGGAAAATTCATAAGCCTCTATCCACTTCTGACCTTCTATCTGATCACCAGTATGTGTTCCGCAGTGGGCGTTCTACTGGTGATATTGTTTTTTTTTAACTGACTCTTGGTCATCTTCTCTTAGCCTGCGCCATGACGGGCTGGGGCCGAATACCATCCAGGCCCCTCAAGCAAGCCTACCGGAGCAATAGGCGGAGACGTAAAATACCTACCTACCTACCTACCTACCTAGCTACCTACTTACCTACCTACCTACCTTCCTTCCTTCCTTCCTTCCTTCCTTCCTACCTACCTACCTACCTACCTACCTACCTACCAACCAACCACATATATATATATATATATATATATATATATATATATATATATATATATATATATATATATATATATATATATATATATATATATATATATATATATATATATATATATATATATATATATATATATATATATATATATATATATATATATATATATATATATATATATATATATATATATATATATATATATATATATATATATATATATATATATATATATATATATATATATATATATATATATATATATATATATATATATATATATATATATATATATATATATATATATATATATATATATATATATATATATATACACACACACACACACACACACACACACACACATCCACATGTTATCATATCTTGCTTACTGTCCTATGTCTCATAAATTATGTCGGAATGATGTTTTTTTTTCTATGTTTATCGATCGTGTCATGGTGACTGCTCTCCTGAACACATCCCCACCCTCCCGCGGCAACGCTTCACTCGACCTCCTACCCAACCTATTCCCTGCTACTTAAATCCCTTATGCAGGAGTTACCCAGCATGTTCATACTTTCATCCTTCACACTTACCCCTGCACACGAAGGCACTTCATTAATTTAACCAAGTGGACGACTTTAACTCTAAGTGGAGTAGTTTGTATGAGTTGACCATCCGTCTCTTTCCTGACACGACAGAGGTGTTTAGGCATATATCTATCCCTACCTGGGGGTTATCTAAGTCTGATGAGAAATACATTCATAAAGAAGTAGAATCATTGCTTAACCGGTGCACGTCGGCAGACCCTTTTCTGGGCTTTCACGAGTTGTGGCTGTGGTACGCTGGACCCTAAAAAAGGTTCACCATAGAACCCATAATTCGAGCTAATTGTAGGAGGTTGTGGCATAGAGCAACCCACCATACATGCCCTGGGTCATAGTGGTGGGTGAGTGAGCTTGAGATGGGCATTTTTGTCAAAGGTGGTGCTGTAAGATCACGGCAGACTGAATTATCTATCCACACAGTAATCACTTGTCAAATTCTCTAAAGTAGACAACAAGCGACTCTCGGCTAGATGCCACGCGTCACAAGAATGTTTATTTTCTAACAAACACCACCCAAAAAAATTGGAGTTTGAGTAAAAGTAAATATTTTTCACAGCTTTATGGTTATGAGAGGAGTACTCTGATGTACGTTCCATGCTCTTTTCTTAGTGTCAAAATGCAGTGTAATGTTGCCGTTTCTCGGCCACCTCTCGGCTTTCCCATAGCCGACGCCCACGGGTTAAGGAAGGTGTGATAGAAAAGAGTCAGTCCCCTTGGAGAGCGCAATTACTATTTAGCAACCGAAGACGACCGACACACGAGTGGCATGGAAGTTGATTACTCACAGACTATTAACCGCTCCACTCAACTAGACGCTTATCAATCCCTGTATTAACGGCTTGGTGAATTCCTTGGCTGGCACAAAGTGTACAGTAAACTTGGCTTAAAATGCTTACTGCCAAGCCCCCTCAGAGACGGTGAGAAGGTGTACGCTGCTTCTGAGGCTGACGGACGGCTGTATCAGAGCACGAGGATCCCGTTTGGATAGTAGCCGCGTTCCAACGTGCAACTAACGCTATTTTTTTCAGATATCGACCTTGAAGCCACCCTTGCGTACTTAATATAATCGATTATATTCACCTTTTTCTCTGAAACCTTACCTCTCTCAGAAAGACTCCAACCTGCTGTGGAAAGAGAGGCTACTGCTATCATCGAAGCTGTACGCAAATGGAGACTTTCTCACCGGGAGGAGGTTTGCTATAACAACTGACCAGCCAGCAGTGTCTTTGATGTTTAAGTTGAGTCACTCTTCAGTGATAAAGAACGACAAAATAATGCGATGGCGCCTGGAACTCTCCGGATGCCAGTATGATATTCAGCCTCGCCCCGGTAATGGTAATGTTCCCTGTGACACATTGCCCCCAGCTTGTACCACTTCTCTTTCCCGCCCTCCTCCTCTCGATGAGGGTCCTGCCTCACTCTGCCATCCTGGTGTTACTTGATTTTGACATTTTATGAGGTCCAAAAATTTACCTTGTTCTCTGGATGATGTAAAAAGTTTTTTTTTACAATACACTATTTGGTCTGAGCTGAAACGTAGATATTTCAGGACTCCAGTAGCTAAACTCATCCAGTCCATGCAACCCTTTGACAGAATGTCCGGAGATTTTATTGGACCTAAAGCTTCTTGCTCTAGGAACAAATACCTCCTCGCTGCTTTCGGTTAATGCTCCAGACTTCCTTTCGCCTTTCCCTGCACTGACATGTCTGCTCCAACTGTTGTCTCGTGCCTCAGGAAGCTCTCTGCATTATTCGGCTGTCCGTCATCGAGTCACTGATAAAGGATCTCAGTGTATGTCTAGAGAGGTTTGTTTTCTGGGGAATGGTATAGTTTGTACCCTCCACACCATACCACCCCAAGGCAATGGCCAGTGTGAGAGGGAATCAGTACCTGACACTGCTTTCCACTCCATTAGATCACTGCTCTGTACACACACTAAAAAAACTATCGTTACAGTGGGGTCCGACGAATTTCACACTGAGCAACCCGGGAATCTCGGCAGGGTTGGTACGAGTGCGATCACCCCACCACCTCAGCTCTGCTGGGGGGAGCAGGACAAAATCCCCGTAGGGGAGGGATAGAGAGGGAGACACTGAGATACCAAATATCACCATAATATTACGGAGTGATTTGAGTGCCACTTGTTCAAGCTTTACATTCAAAAATAATAAAACAATAATGTTCATATGATATACATAACAGCGGTGGGTAAAAGTATTCCCCATGTCAAAGACAAAAACATCAACCATCAATGCATGTCAGATATAGTTCAGTTCATAATGTGACAACCTGGAACTAATGCTTCCACTGAGCGTGTCTTTTCTCTCATGAACAAGCTGTTGGCATCTGGAAAAAAACACAACCTCAAATTGCAACGCTAAAAGCATTGATTGTTGGTGAGAAAGAAAGTCCAACAATAACACAAGGTGTTTATTATATGGTGTCCAAACTGGACGAAATTTTAACTATTCACCTGTGTGGTGTTACAGCCTAATTTCATCAGCCAAACACGACAATATTATAGTGCTACATACAACACAGACCAATTTACTTCGACTAAGACTCCACCTGTGTGTTTCCTGAAGCGTTACTGAGCCAACTCAAATTCTACTGCTTCATTTACGAGTCCCGCTCACTTGATTCAGGCTAGTGAAGCCACACCAAACATGAGCAGTGATACCAACATGAGTAGCATGTTATCAACGGCTTCGTCCTTGGCGTCAGTTTGTATAGTGCTGAATGTGTAACGATACATGTTTGAGTGTGTGTACGCCTCCAACAAGACTCCCAGCCTTCCTCCTGCCGCACAAGCACCGAGCTCACCCGGTGAAGACACTCGTGAGACTAACAATCACTCGCTCTTCTCCAGAATTAGGAAACCCGTAGATAGGCAAACATATTACTAATATTTCGCGTTGTAAATACTTTAAATGTACATTTTCTATATATCCATAGTATTGTTTAATGTACACTCTCACCATAGGCTTCTCGAACACCCGGGCACGATGGATGTGAAAATGATTCAATCGTGGCTGGTCGCCTTGGAATGGTTGGTGCCCCTGATGGTGATGCCGCACCTGAACCCATCACTGCATATGATACGTTCCCAGCCTGTGGTGATTTGATGGTTGCAATAAGTCATGCTCACGTTAGTCGCAATGGAGACCTCACAAGACCAGCGCAAAGTCATTGCTATCCGTCACACTGAAGGCCTCAGTTATCCCCTGCGGCTCTTTCAAGAGACCTGTGCGGCTCCTGCTACCTACTTAAAAATGTCCAAGTTATCATAGAAAAGTGTGAGAGAGAGAGAGAGAGAGAGAGAGAGAGAGAGAGAGAGAGAGAGAGAGAGAGAGAGAGAGAGAGAGAGAGAGAGAGAGAGAGAGAGAGAGAGAGAGAGAGAGAGAGAGAGAGAGAGAGAGAGAGAGAGAGAGAGAGAGAGAGAGAGAGAGAGAGAGAGAGAGAGAGAGAGAGAGAGAGAGAGAGAGAGAGAGAGAGAGAGAGAGAGAGAGAGAGAGAGATTTACATAGATTTACATAGAAAATCAGACCACACAGACCCCATGGTCCAGACTTGGTGGTCTGTCCTTAAACCTAAGTGATTTTACATTAATCAGAAGACTCCAAAACGTTGCATTTCTATCTAGTTGATATTGTTGAAGGAAGTGACGGTCGAGCTTATTTTGAAGGAGTCAATCGTGTTACACTGACCACTGACGGTGGAAGCTATTCCATTCTCGCACTACAACGTTGGTGAAGAAAATTTGGTGCAGTCTGAATTTACTTGTCTACATCTGAGTTTTACGCCATTGTTCCTCGTGCGCAAAGTGTCATCGATCATAAACAATGTTGATCTGTCTACATTCGTGAAACCATTAAGTATTTTAAAACATTCGATCAGTTTTCCTCGGAGGCGACGTTTCTCAAGAGAGAACATGTTAAGGGTGGAAAGCCTTTCTTCGTAGGATTTGCTGCGCAAGGAAGGGATCATTTTTCTTGCCGGACGCTGAACACCTTCTAATTTAGCAATATCCTTTGCATGATGGGGAGACCAAAACTGTACCGCATATTCCAAGTGGGGTCTGACTAAACTGTTGTAGAGCGGGAGTATTACATCTTTATTCTTGAATACAAAGTTTCTTTTAATGAAGCCCAACATTCTGTTCGCTTTATTTGCTGCATCGATGCATTGCTGTGAGAATTTGAGGTTTGACGCGATTTTGACCCCAAGTCTTTGACGCATTGAACGCTTTTGAGTTTAACGCCGCGCATTTCGTATTCGAACTTTATTCCTCGTTCCAACTTGAAGGACCTGGCACTTGTCACGTTAAAGGGCATCTCCCATCTATCCGACCGTTGAAATTTTGTGCAAATCCTGAGGCTTTGCCTGTCTTCGTCAGTGAGAACCGAGTTGCCAATCTTTGTGTCGTATTCAAATTTACTAATGCGGTTATTGAGTCCAACATCCACGTATTTGATGTAAATAATGAATAGCACTGGGACAAGGAACGAGCCCTGAGGGACGCCACTAGTGACAGGCGCCCACTCTGAGTTAAATCCGTCAATCACTACTCTTTGTTGTCTGTTGCTCAACCAATTCGCGATCCATTGGTTTACTTGACCGTCAATACCTATTTGCTTTAATTTGTAAAGTAATTTATGATGCGGGACTTTATCAAACGCTTTCTGAAATCAAGATAGACTACGTCCAGTGATTTGGTTACGTCATAAACAGTGAAGAGGTCGTTATAAAAGGTTAATAGGTTTGATAGGCAGGATCTTGTGTTTCGGAAGCCATGTTGTGAGTCCCCAATCAATGAGTGGCTTTCAAGGTAATTCACAATTTTGTCTCTAATTATGCCCTCAAGTAGCTTACCTACAACCGAAGTTAGACTAATGGGCCTGTAATTACCTGGTACTTTTTGTCTCCTTTCTGAAAATCGGTGTCACGTTAGCCTTTTTCCAATCTGAAGGACGATGCCTTGTCGCAAGGACATATTGAATACGGTTGTGAGGGAGGAGAGTATTTCGCCTTTTGTTTCTTTCAGCAGAGTTGATATACTTTGTCAGGTCCAGGACTTTATTTGTTTTAAGTGAATGGAGAGCTTTAAGGACTTCATCGGTTGTTATTTCAAAATTAGGCAATGCATGCTCGAGATTTACAATAGTACTGGTGTTGGTGGTAGCGAGAGGAAGACTGTTAGTATTAAACACCGAGGAAAAGTAATTGTTTAAGAGGTTTGCAATGTGTTGGCTGTCAGTCACTAGTGCACCGTCGCTGTTTGTTAAAGGTCCAATACCAATTTTAATCGCCTTTCTGTTGTTTATGTAACTGAAGAAAGATTTTTGATTATTTTTACAGTTGGCTGCAATATTTTCTTCGTATCTACGCTTTGCCTGACCTACTAGTCTTTTTACTCGTCGCCTGGCATCATTATAAAGTCTAATGTTTTCGGGCGTGCTTTGTTCTTTCTTTAACCTGTAAAACAATTTTCTCTCATTGACTGATTGTTTAATTTCGCTATTAAACCACGGTGGGCTTTTATTAGTGTTAATTCGCTTCTCGCACAAGGGGACGAATGTGTTCTGCTGAGTGAGTAAGGATTTTAAGGCTTAGCCAGGCTTCCTCTACGTTGCCGTCATCTGATAGTTGTATTTCTGTTAGTTTTTGTCGGATTTCTACGAAGTTAGCCTTTGAAATTGGGCACCTTTTACTATTTTCAGTCACTGATGATTGAGCTTTAATGTCGACGCGCACTAATTTATGATCGCAAGAACCGAGGTGTTCTCCTACCGTGACACTACTGACTAGGTTATCTTGGGTTGTTATAACAAGGTCGAGTATATTATTTTGTCGAGAGAGAGAGAGAGAGAGAGAGAGAGAGAGAGAGAGAGAGAGAGAGAGAGAGAGAGAGAGAGAGAGAGAGAGAGAGAGAGAGAGAGAGAGAGAGAGAGAGAGAGAGAGAGAGAGAGAGAGAGAGAGAGAGAGAGAGAGAGAGAGAGAGAGAGAGAGAGAGAGAGAGAGAGAGAGAGAGAGAGAGAGAGAGAGAGAGAGAGAGAGAGAGAGAGAGAGAGAGAGAGAGAGAGAGAGAGAGAGAGAGAGAGAGAGAGAGAGAGAGAGAGAGAGCGAGACGAGGTCTACGAGGACACCCCGTGCAATACGTCTCCACCTGACTGCCCCAGCCCCTGCCCTTGGCAGAGCAGGCAGGCGATCTCGGCTTCGCCCATCGCTGAGCGGGCTTTGTGATTTTCTATTTACACCCTTGAGCTGGGTTTTTGCTCTAAATAAAAACAGTAACATACAGGGCCGGTTGTACTGAGAATATTATGAACTTGCTGATATCTCGTTTCCGCTTCATTAACCAACTGCCTTGTTGACCAAGTATTCCGACACCAACGCAAACCACGATATGACGAAATGGTCTACTGTGCTCCCAAGATAATCTGACGCACACGCAAACAGACCGAAAATAATATACACAAACAACTTGCCTTACGTACTTATTCACCTGTTATTGGGAAGAAACCAATAAGTACCACCTAACGACGCCCCGCCCCCTCTTCCATTATCTTACCCTGCACAGGCAACGAGAGGCTTTCTGACATAGATAATCCGGCCCTGCACACACACACACACACACACACACACACACACACACACACACACACACACACACACACACACACACACACACACACACAGTCCAGTAGGGGGCGTGTGATTATTGCCTTCGTGACGGCTCCCACTGTTGTTTTGCTTTAGTTGTCGGAATCTTTTCTTGTTATTTTCCTGATTCTTAATTTCTATTGACTCGCTTTTTCTTTTTTTCACTTGCTTTTTGTATTTATTCTTTTTACACTTTTAATCTCAAGATTTGCTACTTGCCGGATCATAAAGTTTTATAATTGCTTAAAGTTAAAGTTGGGGGCAAACGCTATAACTGCAATAGCATTAAAATTTGTTCTTCCATTCATCACTCTGTCCCTCAGTCACTGTTATATTGTACTTCTGTTTAAATTTTCCAGCTTGTCTCTTTCTCAGTTCTCTTGTTTTCTGCACACCCAACATTTATTTATTTTTATCCTAATTTCAGCAAGACAGCATTTTTTTTATATTAATACTTTATATACATATACATATGTATCTCCCACAGGATGTGGAATTCTTCTGAATCTTAAGATTCTCGTCACAGTGAAATACCTGGTCACAAGCAATTTCCTCTTCACCATAGCTGACTGCATATATATATAAATTGTCGTCATCAGGTAGCAGGGCTATTGGAGATGTCAACTGATATACCTGATACCCTTTCTACATATAATTTCTCTATCAGAGGAGGCACACCATGTGTCCGAAAAAGTTTATGATGTTGCTGGTATGGCAGGAGTTATGGAGTTAGACTACACCTAGGATCAGTCCGCTCATTCTCAGTAGTGATGTACAGGCTGACGGATGAGGTCAGGCAGCAGTCTCCGTGGACCATGGTATTTGTGGATGACACAGTGGTATGTAGTGAAGGCAGGGAAGAAACTGAAAATGACATAGAGAGGTAGAGGTATGCACTGTAGAAGAGGGATGAAAATCACCAGTAGCAAGACTGAGTACATGTGAGTGAGCCTCTGGAGATGTAAATAATGGTACAGTGAGGTTTCAATGAGTGCAGTTGGCAAAGGTGAAAATCTTCAAATACAAAGGCTTAACAGCCCAAAGCAATGGAACGTGTGCTACAGAAGAGAAGAAAAGAGTGCCGTACAGGCCAGATGGAATGGAGGGAGAATGGTGACAGGATCATCCACTATTTGTGCTCCAGGACAAAGCCCTGCGTCTGTCCTGTGGTGACTGTGTCCATTCATAGCATCAAAAAGAAGTCAAGCTACAGATATCATAAAAGACCTTTTGCTGTAAGAAAATCTTTACATGGTAATACGTTTACTTGTATTTTTAACATAGAAAGATAAATTATTAGACTGTGTAATCCTTTTTCATCGCACGTACTAAGGCTAACTAGAACTATATTATCAATAAAATAGTAATATGAAATAACGATAAATTCCTTTGCTCTGCCCCATGCTAAATAAATAAAGGTAGAGTTAGTATATGCTATAGCTGCATGTGGCCTCATTGCTCATCTCCATCTTATTGGCCCTAGAGCTGGTTGTTGGCAAGAACTACTTACTCTGGGACATGGATAGTGTTAGAGGAGTTATAAGTTTCCTTCACCATGTTTTCCCAAATATCCATTTCTTTGAGTGAAGAAACAATTCCTACAACTTTTTTTCTTACTCTTTTCAGATTAATTATACTCAAAACCATTATAATTTGAAGAAAATATACAAACAAGTAGTTCAAATGAAGTAATAAAGGTAAGGTAAAGTTGGGGGCATACGCTGTAGTACCATTACCGCGGGACACAGGGCCAGTGTGACATCCGGGTTGCCACAGTTTACCTTCCCCAGGTTTCCCCAGGTACCCATTTATCTACCAGCCAGAGAGGGAGGATGAACAGCTGGGTGAGCTGCACACCGACTGCCCGGGCTGGGACTCAAACCCGGACCCGCGGAGTAGAAGACAGGCACGCTGACCACTAGACCACGGAGGAGTATAAAGTATAAAGTAATAACGAGAACTAACTAATCTAAGCAAACCCAACATACCCCTGCCAGCACTGTCAGTGCACTGGACAGTCTGGGCGGTGGCTGCACTGGTTAGATTTGGTTATGTTACGGCTGCTTAGGTTAGTCAATACTTATAATGTAAACCTTCATAATATGGTTAAAGAGCATTTATTTTTGCCCTTTGTCCACAGCTTGGAAGAGTATTTTGAAGTGGCAGAGCTAAACTATTTACCAAAGACTTTGTAAATAGTCTTCCTAGGGCGTTTTATCCAGTATTCCCCCTTTTTATCACACTGAAAAGGAGAGTGAACAGCTGGGAGGGTGGCACGTCAAAAATGGCCAGTACATTATTAAAGAAACACTGATGCATTGGTTAGCAGGTTCAGCAGCACATCCGTGTGTCCGTGTATGAATCTCAGCTTGATCAGTCGACACGCAGCTCACCCAGCTATTCGTGCACCCTTTTGGGCTGACTAACTAATGGGTATCTAGAAAAACTTTGGGAAGATAAACTGTGGGTAGCAGAAATGTCACACTGGCCCTGTCATTATTATTATTATTACCCATCACAGACTCAAGCTTTGAGGTATGCCCACAACTCTACCTGGAGACAAGGTAATCCTGAAAACATGATTTATCTCGAGAAAAACAATTGTGGCCGCTGCACAGTTCATGGTACGCGCCGATAAATCACGTGACTTTGTTTACGTTTTAACACTCACGCTTGCCAACCTCGGCCGACCAGTTATACCAACACTGCCGACGATTTAGGTTCGGTGCGAGTCTCGTTGGGGAGCGTAAATCTTTGATTGTAGGACGGGCGCCTTGCTCTCGTACGCCAGCCAACGAACCTAGTGCGTTTTCGTTTTACCGCTCACTAATGGAATGTAATACCGGCCCTAAATTCTGATAAGTTCCTCACTTTTGAAACTACATCCGAACACATCCTTTCCATAATCAAAGGCATGAAAAAGACATGACCAGGACAAAGTGGTATAAATAAAACCATCATAAAACACCTTCCCCTTGAAGCCATTGCATACTTAAACAAAGACTCTCAAAGCTTCCCTTTCAGCAGGCTACTTCCCGACAAGTTCAAGAGGGCCACGTTGAAACTGATACCAAAAGTTCGTAAAAACCCTCACTACCCCGCTAACTACAGGCCAATATCCCCCTTTGAAGTGCCGGGGAAGATATTTGAGAGAATTCCTGACCACCGACTCAGGATTTTCCTTGAAGACTCCAACATCGACAAAGGCTTACAGTTTGGGTTCCGCCCAGGCAGGGGAACCACGCACGCCCTCGCTCATGTGACCGAGACTGTCGCCCAACAGAAAGCTGACGGGGGACAGTGCCATCTCGCCCTGAGAGACATCACCTAAGCCTTCGACAAAGTCTGGCACCTAGGGATGAAGTACAAAATCTGACACCTCGGACTTCCTATCATTCTCTAAAAGCTCATATGCGACTTTCTAGATGATAGGTCGGCGAGAATAAGACTTGGAAACTACCTCGGTGACAGCTTTGACCTGAGCTGCGGTGTCTCTCAGGGCAGTGTGCTCTCCCCGACGCTATTCACTCTACACCAGAGATACCCCTCCCCCACTCAGAGGTACCATCATCTCATTCGCCGACGATGTCACTCAAATCGTCGCCTATCCAGGGAAGTCAATTCAGATGGCTCAACTCTCAACA
>NW_026111907.1:92500-115000 GCF_024679095.1 Eriocheir sinensis
TGCTGGTTGAATTCAAAATACTTGTCCAATCTATTCTTGAAGGCCGTAACTGTTGTAATATCAACGACATCACAGGGTAGAGAGTTCCAAACATTAACAACTCGATTGAAGAAGAAGTGTTTAGCTTCGTGCGACGAGAATCTTTTACCACTTATCTTCAAATTGTGATTTCTTCTTGTTCTATTTGATCGATCAATTGTAAAGTAATCTTCCGCATTAAAATCACTGAATCCTTTAAACTTTTTAAACACATCTATCAGATCGCCTCGCATTCTTCGTTTTGATAGGCTGAATAAATTTACTTCTTTAAGCCTTTGTTCATATGATAAATTTCTCAACCTAGGAATCATCTTTGTTACTCTTCGTTGAACCCGTTCCAACTTTTCTATGTCTTTTCTGTAATAGGGAGACCAAAACTGTACACAGTACTCTGCTTCATCTACTTTCATCGAACACCTCAAAAATATAGTGAAAAAAATCAAGTAAGTTAGTCAAACACGAACGTTTAATACGGAAGCCATGTTGCGAATTATTTATTATACTATTTTCTTCGAAGAATTTCACCATATTGTCGCGAATGATAGTCTCCATTAACTTACAAACAATAGATGTCAGGCTAATTGGTCGATAGTTTCCTAGATGAGACTTGTCCCCCTTTTTGAAAATTGGTGTGACATTTGCAAGTTTCCAATCCGACGGAACTTTTCCAGCTGTTAAAGATGTATTGAATATGATGGAAAGCGGTTTACAAATTTGATGTTTGATTTCTTTTAAGACCCTAAGGGTAATTTTGTCTGGACCAGGAGCTTTGCTTACTTTAATCTTTTCAATTGTGCGTAAAATGTCACTTTCTACGATGAGCACGCCACTTAACATCTTTTCGGTCCTTCTTATCTCCGGCGGTTGAGGTGAAGGAAGGGAGGGAGAGGAAGGAGAAGGAGGGAAGGGAGAGGAAGGAGAAGGAGGGGAGGGAGAGGAAGGAGAAGGGGGAGGGAGAGGAAGGAGAAGGAGAAGAGGAGAGGAAGGAAAAGGAGGGGAGGGAGAGGAAGGAGAAGGAGGGGAGGGAGAGGAAGGAAAAGGAGGGGACGAAGAGGAAGGAGGAGGGGGAGGGAGAGATGGAGAAGGGGGAGGAGAGGAAGGAGAAGGAGGGGAGGGAGGGAGAAGGAGGGGAGGGAGAGGAAGGAAAAGGAGGGGAGGAAGAGGAAGGAGAAGGAGGGGAGGGAGAGGAAGGAGAAGGGGGGAGGGAGAGGATGGAGAATTATGGGAGGGAGAGGAAGGAGAAGGAGGGGAGGGAGAGGAAGGAGAAGGAGGGGAGGGAGAGGAAGGAGAAGGAGGGGAGGAAGAGGAAGGAGAAGGAGGGGAGGGAGAGGAAGGAGAAGGAGGGGAGGGAGAGGAAGGAGAAGGGGGGAGGGAGAGGAAGGAGAAGAAGAGGAGTGAGAGGAAGGAGAAGGAGGGGAGGAAGAGGAAGGAGAAGGAGGGGAGGAAGAGAAAGGAGAAGGAGGTGAGGAAGAGGAAGGAGAAGGAAGGGAGGGAGAGGAAGGAGAAGAAGAGGAGTGAGAGGAAGGAGAAGAAGAGGAGGGAGAGGAAGGAGAAGGAGGGGAGGGAGAGGAAGGAGAAGGAGAGGAGGGAGAGGAAGGAGAAGGAGGGGAGTGAGAGGAAGGAGAAGGAGGGGAGGGAGAGGAAGGAGAAGTAGAGGAGTGAGAGGAAGGAGAAGGAGGGGAGGAAGAGGAAGGAGAAGGAGGGGAGGGAGAGGAAGGAGAAGGAGGGGAGGGAGAGGAGGGAAAAGGAGGGGAGGGAGAGGAAGGAGAAGGAGGGGAGGGAGAGGAAGGAGAAGGAGGGGAGAGAGAGGAAGGAGAAGAAGAGGAGTGAGAGGAAGGAGAAGGAGGTGAGGGAGAGGAAGGAAAAGAAGAGGAGTGAGAGGAAGGAGAAGGAGGGGAGTGAGAGGAAGGAGAAGGAGGGGAGGGAGAGGAAGGAAAAGAAGAGGAGTGAGAGGAAGGAACATAAGAACATAAGAACATAAGAACGCAGGAGTCTGCAAGAGGCCGGTAGGCCTGTACGAGGCAGCTCCTTTGACCCTAAGCTCCCGTGTATCTAACCCCACCTAATATCGCTGTCCATGAATTTATCTAGTCTATTTTTGAATGTGACAATTGTATTGGCACTCACCACATGACTGCTAAGCCTATTCCACTCATCCACCACCCTGTTAGTAAACCAATTTTTGCCTATGTCCCTGTTGAATCTGAATTTATCCAGTTTAAACCCGTTACTTCGTGTCCTACCCGGTTCTCTTACCAACAAAACCTTATGAATGTCTCCCTTATTAAAGCCCTTCATCCATTTATAAACCTCGATCATGTCTCCACGCACCCTTCGCCTTTCTAGAGAATGCAAGTTTAACTGTTTGAGTCTTTCCTCGTATGGCAAGTTTATCAACCCCTGAATCATCTTAGTCATCCTCCTCTGCACCGATTCTAACATTTTGAGGGGAGGGAGAGGAAGGAGAAGGAGGGGAGGGAGAGGAAGGAGAAGAAGAGGATTGAGAGAAAGGAGAAGGAGGGGAGGGAGAGGAAGGAGAAGGAGGGGAGGGAGAGGAAGGAAAAGGAGGGGAGGGAGAGGAAGGAGAAGGAGGGGAGGGAGAGGAAGGAGAAGGAGGTGAGGGAGAGGAAGGAGAAGGAGGGGAGGGAGAGGAAGGAGAAGGAGGTGAGGGAGAGGAAGGAGAAGGAGGGGAGGGAGAGGAGGAAGGAGGAGGAGGGAGAGGAAGGAGAAGGAGGGGAGGGAGAGGAAGGAGAAGGAGGTGAGGGAGAGGAAGGAGATGGAGGGGAGGGAGAGGAAGGAGATGGAGGGGAGGGAGAGGAAGGAGAAGGAGGGGAGTGAGAGGAAGGAGAAGGAGGGGAGGGAGAGGAAGGAGAAGGGGGGAGTGAGAGGAAGGAGAATTGGGGGTGAGAGGAAGGAGAAGGAGGGGGTGAGAGGAAGGAGAAGGAGGGGAGGGAGAGGAAGGAGAAGGGGGGGGTGAGAGGAAGGAGAAGGAGGGGAGGGAGAGGAAGGAGAAGGGGGGAGTGAGAGGAAGGAGAAGGAGGGGAGGGAGAGGAAGGAGAAGGAGGGGAGGGAGAGGAAGGAGAAGAAGAGGCGTGAGAGGAAGGAGAAGGAGGGGAGGGAGAGGTAGAAGAAGGAGGAGAGGGAGAGGAAGGAGAAGAAGAGGAGTGAGAAGAAGGAGAAGGAGGGGAGGGAGAGGAAGGAGAAGGAGGGGAGGGAGAGGAAGGAGAAGAAGAGGAGTGAGAGGAAGGAGAAGGAGAGGAGGGAGAGGAAGGAGAAGAAGAGGAGTGAGAGGAAGGAGAAGGAGGGGAGTGAGAGGAAGGAGAAAGATGGGAGGGAGAGGAAGGAGAAGAAGAGGAGGGAGAGGAAGGAGAATGAGGGGAGGGAGAAGAAGAAGAAGAAGAGGAGTGAGAGGAAGGAGAAGGAGGGGAGGAATAGGAAGGAGCAGGAGGGGAGGGAGAGGAAGGAGAAGGAGGGGTGGGAGAGGTAGTAGAAGTAGGGGAGGGATAGGAAGGAGAAGAAGAGGAGTGAGAGGAAGGAGAAGGAGGGGAGGGAAAGGAAGGAGAAGAAGAGGAGTGAGAGGAAGGAGAAGGAGTGGAGGAAGAGGAAGGAGACGGGGGAGGTAGTGGAAGGAGAAGGAGGGGAGGGAGAGAAAGGAGGAGAAGAGGAGGGAGAGGAGAAGGAGAGGGGAGGGAGAAGAAGGAGAAGGAGGGAGAGGAAGGAGAAGGAGAGGAGGAGAGGAAGGAGAAGGAGGGAGGGAGAGGAAGGAGAAGGGGGGTGAGAGGAAGGAGAAGGAGGGAGGAGAGGAAGGAGAAGGAGAGGAGGAGAGGAAGAAGAAGGAGGGAGGAAGAGAAAGAAGGAGAGGGATGAGAAAAGGAGAAGGAGGAGGAAGTGGAAGGAGAAGGAGGGGAGGGAGATGAAGGAGAAGGGGGAGGAGATGGAGAAGGAGGGGAGGGAGAGGAAGGAGAAGGAGGGGAGGAGAGGAAGGAGGAGGGGAGGGAGAGAAGGAGAAGGAGGAGGGAGAGGAAGATGAAGGAGGGGAGGGAGAGGAAGGAGATGGAGGGGAGGAGAGGAAGGAGAAGGGGAGGGAGAGGAAGGAGAAGAAGAGGAGGAAGGAGAAGGAGGGGAGGAAGAGGAGAGAAGGAGGGGAGGAAGAAGGAGAAGGAGGAGGGAGAGGAAGGAGAAGGAGGGGAGGAGAGGAGAAGGAGGAGGAGAGGAAGGAGAAGGAGGGGAGGGAGAAGGGAGAAGAAAAGAGGAAGAGGAAGGAGAAGGAGGGGAGGGAGAGGAAATAGAAGAAGAGGAGTGAGAGGAAGGAGAAGGAGGGGAGGAAGAGGAAGGAGAAGACGGGGAGGGCGAGGAAAGATAAGGAGGGGAGGGAGAGGAAGGAGAAGGAGGAAGGGAGAGGAAGGAGAAGGAGGAGGAGGAGAGGAAGGAGAAGGAGGAGAGGAAGAGGAAGGAGAAGGAGGGGAGGAGAGAAAGGAGAAGGAGGAGGGAGAGGAAGGAGAAGGAGGGGAGGAGAGGAAGGAGAACAGAGGAGGGAGAGGAAGGAGAAGGAGGGAGGAAGAGGAAGGAGAAGGAGGAGGGAGAGGAAGGAGAAGGAGGGAGGGAGAGGAAGGAGAAGAAGAGGAAGAGAAGGAGAGGAGAGGGAAGAGGAAGAGGAGTGAGAGGAAGGACAAGGAGAGGAGGAAGAGGAAGGAGAAGGAGGGGAGGGAGAGGAAGGAGACGGAGGAGTGAGAGGAAGGAGAGGAAGAGACTTAGAGAAAGGAGAAGAAGGGAAGGAGAGGAAGGAGAAGGGGGGGAGAGGAAGGAGAAGGAGGGGAGGAGAGGAAGGAGAAGGGGGAGGGAGAGGAAGGAGAAGGAGGAGGGAGGAAGGAGAAGGAGGGGAGAGGAAGGAGAAGGGGCAGAAGAGGAAGGAGAAGGAGTGGAGGGAGAGGAAGGAGAAGGAGCGGGGGGAGAGGAAGGAGAAGGAGGGGAGAGAGAGGGAGAAGGGGGAGGAGAGGAAGGAGAAGGAGGGAGGGAGAGGAAGGAGAAGGAGAGGAGGAGAGGAAGGAGAAGGAGGGAGGAAAGGAAGGAGAAGGAGGAGGGAGAGGAAGGAGAAGAAGAGGAGGAGAGGAAGGAGAAGGAGGGAGGGGAGAGAGGAAGGAGAAGGAGGGGAGAGGAAGATGAAGGAGGGGAGGAAGAGGAAGGAGAAGGAGGGAGGGAGAGGAAGGAGAAGGGGGAGGGAGAGGAAGGAGAAGGAGGGGAGGGAGAGAAGGAGAAGGAGGGAGGAGAGGAAGGAGAAGGAGGAGGGAGAAGGAGAAGGAGAGGAGAGGAGGGAAGGAGAAGGGGAGGGAGAGGAAGGAGAAGGGGAGGAAGAGGAAGGAGAAGGAGGGGAGGGAGAGGAAGGAGAAGGAGGAGGAGAGGAAGGAGAAGGAGGGGAGAAGAGGAACGAGAAGGAGGGGAGGGAGAGGAAGGAGAAGGAGGAGGAGAGGAAGGAGAAGGGGTGAGGAGAGGAAGGAGAAAGAGGGGAGAGGAAGGAGAAGGAGGAGGAGAGGAAGGAGAAGGAGGAGGAAGAGGAAGGAGAAGGAGGGAGGGAGAGGAAGGAGAAGGAGGAGGAGAGGAAGGAGGAGGAGGAGAGGAAGGAGAAGGAGGGAGGGAGAGGAAGGAGAAGGAGGAGGAGAGAAGGAGAAGGGGGAGGGAGAGGAAGGAGAAGGAGGGGAGAGGAAGGAGAAGGAGGGAGGGAGGAAGGAGAAGGAGGGGAGGAGAGAGGAAGGAGAAGGAGGGAGGAGAGGAAGGAGAAGAAGGAGTGAGAGGAAGGAGAAGGAGGGAGGAGAGGAAGGAGAAGGGAGGGAGGGGAGGAAGGAGAAGGAGGAGGAGAGGAAGGAGAAGGAGGGGAGAGAGGAAGGAGAAAAGAGGAGGAGAGGAAGGAGAAGGAGGGGAGGAGAGGAAGGAGAAAGAGGGAGGGAGAGGAAGGAGAAGAGGAGGGAGAGGAAGGAGAAGGAGGGGAGGGGAGAGGAAGGAGAAGGAGGAGGAGAGGAAGGAGAAGGAGAGGAGAAGGAGAAGGAGGGAGGAGAGGAAGGAGAAGGGGAGGGAGAGGAAGGAGAAGGAGGAGGAGAGGAAGGAAGGAGGAGGAGGAGAGGAAGGAGAAGGAGGAGGAGAAGAAGGAAGGAAGGGAGGAGAGGAAGGAGAAGGAGGGAGGGAGAGGAAGGAGAAGGAGGGGAGGAGGAAGGAGAAGGAGGAGGAGAGGAAGAGGAAGGAGGGAGAGGAAGGAGAATTAGGGGAGGAGAGGAAGGAGAAGGAAGGAGGAGAGGAAGGAGATGAAGAGGAGGAGGAAGGAGAAGGAGGGGAGGAGAGAAGGAGGAGAAGAGGAGGAGAGGAAGGAGAAGGAGGGGAGGGAGAGGAAGGAGAAGGAGGAGGAGAGGAAGGAGAAGGAGGGGAGGAGAGGAAGGATAAGGAGCGGAGGGAGAGGAAGGAGAAGGAGGAGGAGAGGAAGGAGAAGGAGAGGGAGAGGAAGGAGAAGGAGGAGGGAGAGGAAGGAGGAGGAGAGGAGGAGAGGAAGGAGAGAAGGAGGAGGAGAGGAAGGAGAAGGAGGGGAGGGAGAGGAAGGAGAAGGAGGGAGGGAGAGGAAGGAGAAGGAGAGGGAGAGGAAGGAGAAGGATTGAGGGAGAGAAAGGAGAAGGAGGGGTGTGAGAGGAAGGAGAAGGGGGGGAGAGGAAGGAGAAGGAAAGGAGGGAGAGGAAGGAGAAGGAGAGGGAGAGGAAGGAGAAGGAGGGAGGAGAGGAAGGAGAAGGAGGGAGGAGAGGAAGGAGAAGGAGGAGGAGAAGAAGGAGAAGGAGGGGAGGAGAGGAAGGAGAAGGGGGAAGAAGGAGAAGGAGGGGGGGAGAGAAGGAGAAGGGGGAGGAGGAAGGAGAAGGAGGGGAGGAGAGAGGAAGAAGAAGAGGACGGAGAGGAAGGAGAAGGAGGGGAGGAAGAGGAAGGAGAAGAAGAGGAGTGAGAGGAAGGAGAAGGAGGGAAGAGAGAAGGAGGGGAAGGGAGAGGAAGGAGAAGGAGGGGGGAGAGAAGGAGAAGGGGAGGGAAAGAAAGGAGAAGGAGGGGAGGAAGAGGAAGGAGAAGGAGGGGGAGAGGAAGGAGAAGGGGGAGTGAGAGGAAGGAGAGGAGAGGGAGAGGAAGGAGAAGGGGGGAGGAAGGAGAAGGAGGGGAGGGAGAGGAAGGAGAAGGGGAGTTGAGAGGAAGGCGAAGCAGGGGAGAGAGAGGAAGGAGAAGGAGGGGAGGGAGAGGAAGGAGAAGGAGGGGAGGGAGAGGAAGGAGAAGGAGGGTAGGGAGAGGAAGGAGAAGGAGGGGAGGGAGAGGAAGGAGGAGGGAAGGGAGAGGAAGGAGAAGAGGAGGAGGAGAGGAAGGAGAAAGAGGGGAGGAGAGAGGAAGGAGAAGGAGGAGGGAGAGGACATGACAGGAGGAAGGAGGGGAGGAGAGGAAGGAGAAGGAGGGAGGAGAGGAAGGAGAAGGAGGGGAGGAGAGGAAGGAGAAGGAGGGGAGGGAGAGAGGAAGGAGAGAAGAAAGAGGTGAGGGAAAGTAAGGAGAAGGAGGGGAGGAGAGATAAAGAAGGAGAAGAGGAGAGAGAGGAGAGAGGAAGGAGAAGGAGGGAAGGGAGGAGGAGAAGGAGGGGAGGGAGAGGAAGGAGAAGGAGGAGAGAGGAAGGAGAAGGAGGGGAGGAGAGAAGGGAAGGGGAGGGAGAGGAAGGAGAAGGAGGGGAGGAGAGGAAGGAGAAAGAGGAGGAGAGAGAGAAGAGGGGAAGGAGAGGAGAAGGAGAGGGAGAGAGAAGGAGAAGGAGGAGAGAGGAAGGAGAAGGAGGGGAGGGAGAGGAAGGAGAAGGAGGGGAGGGAGAGGAAGAAGGAAGGAAGGAAGAGGAAGGAGAAGAGGGGAGGGAAGGAGAAGGAGAAGGGGGAGGGAGAGGAAGGAAAAGGAGGGGAGGGAGAGGAAGGAGAAGGAGGAGGAGAGGGAAGGAGGAGGGGAGGGAGAGAGAGAGGAGAAGTGGGGGATGGAGAGAAAGGAGAAGGAGGGGAGTGAGAGGAAGGAGAAGGGGGGGATGGAGAGAAAGGAGAAGGAGGGGAGTGAGAGGAAGGAGAAGGAGGGGAGGTAGAGGAAGGAGTAGGGGAGGGAGAGGAAGGAGAAGGGGGGAAGGGGGAGGAACGAGAAAGAGGGGAGGGAGAGGAAGGAGAAGGAGGGGAGTGAGAGGAAGGAGAAGGAGGGGAGGGAGAGGAAGGAGAAGGAGGGGAGGGAGAGGAAGGAGAAGGAGGGGAGGGAGAGGAAGGAGGAGGGAAGGGAGAGGAAGGAGAAGGAGGGGAGGGAGAGGAAGGAGAAGGAGGGGAGGGAGAGGAAGGAGAAGGAGGGAGGAGAGAAGGAGAAGGAGAGGAGGAGAGGAAGGAGAAGGAGGGGAGGGAGAGAGGAAGGAGGAGGGAGAGGAAGGAGAAGGGGAGGAGAGAAGGAGAAGGAGAGGAGGAGAGGAAGGAGAAGGAGGGGAGGGAGAGGAAGAGAAGGAGGAGGAAGGAGAAGGAGGGGAGGAGAGGAAGGAGAAGGAGGGGAGGAAGGAGAAGAAGGAGGAGAGGAAGGAGAAGGAGGGGAGGGAGAGGAAGAAGGAGGGAGGGAGAGGAAGGAGAAGGGGGGAGGAGAGGAAGGAGAAGGAGGAGGAGAGGAAGGAGAAGGGGAGGGAGAGGAAGGAGAAGGAGGAGGAGGAGGAAGGAGAAGGAGGGGAGTGAGAGGAAGGAGAAGGAGGGGAGGGAGAGGAAGGAGAAGGAGGGGAGGGAGAGGAAGGAGAAGGAGGGGAGGTAGAGGAAGGAGAAGGAGGGGAGGTAGAGGAAGGAGAAGGAGGTTAGGGATAGGAAGGAAAAGGTGGGGAGGGAGAGAAAGGAGAAGGATGAGAGGGAGAGGAAGGAGAAGGAGGGGAGGAAGAGGAAGGAGAAGGAGGGGAGGGAGAGGAAGGAGAAGGAGGGGAGGGAGAGGAAGGAGATGGAGGGGAGGGAGAGGAAGGAAAAGTGGGGAGGGAGAGGAAGTAGAAGGAGGGAGAGAGGAAGGAGAATGAGGGGAGGAGAGGAAGGGAGAGGGAGGGGAGGGAGAGGAAGGGAGAGGAAGGAGAAGGAGGGAGAGGAAGGAGAAGGAGGGGAGGTAGAGGAAGGAGAAGGAGGGGAGGGAGAGGAAGGAGAAGGAGGGGAGGGAGAGGAAGGAGAAAAAAGGAGTGAGAGGAAGGAGAAGGAGGGGAGGAGAGGATGGAGAAGGAGGGGAGGGAGAGGAAGGAGAAGGGAGGAGGGAGAGGAAGGAGAAAGAGGGGAGGGAGAGGAAGGAGAAGAGGAGGATGAGGAAGGAGAATGGGAGGGAGAGGAAGGAGAAGGAGGGGAGGGAGAGGAAGGAGAAGGAGGGGAGGGAGAGGAAGGAGAAGGAGGGGAGGGAGAGGAAGGAGAAGGAGGGGAGGGAGAGGAAGGAGGAGGGGAGGGAGAGGAAGGAGAGAAGGAGGAGGAGGGAGAGAAGGATAAGGAGAGGAGGGAGAGGAAGGAGAAGGAGGGGAAGGAGAGGAAGGAGAAGGAGGGGTGGGAGAGTAAGGAGAAGGAGGGGAAGGAGAGGAAGGAGAAGGAGGGGAGGGAGAGAATGGAGAAGGAGGGGAGAAAGAGGAAGGAGAAGGAGGGCAGGGAGAGGAAGGAGAAGGAGGGGAAGGAGAGGAAGGAGAATGAGGGGAGGGAGAGGAAAGAGAAGGAGGGGAGGGAGAGGAAGGATAGAGAGGGGAGGGAGGAAGGAGAAGGAAGGAGAGGAAGGAGGAGGAGAGAGGAAGGAGAAGGAGGGGAGGGAGAGGAAGGAGAAGGAGGGGAGGAAGAGGAAGGAGAAGGAGGGGAGGACGAGGACGGTGAAGGGGGGAGGGGGAGGTAGGAGCAGGAGGGGATGGAGAGGAAGGAGAAGGAGAAGAAGGAGAGGAAGGAGAAGGAGGAGAGGGAGAGGAAGGAGAAGGAAGGGAGGAGAGAGGAAGGAGAAGGAGGAGAGGAAGGAGAGAGGAAGGGAGGAGGAAGGAGGGGAGGGAGAGGAAGGAGAAGAGGGGGGTTACAGGAGGGAGAAGGAGGGGAGGGAGAGGAAGGAGAAGGAGGGAGTGAGAGGAAGGAGAAGGAGGAGAAGGAGTGAGAGGAAGGAGAAGGAAGGGAGGGAGAGGAAGGAGAAGGAGGGGAGGGAGAGGAAGGAGAAGGAGGGGAGGGAGAGGAAGGAGAAGGAGGGAGGGAGAGGAAGGAGAAGGAGGGGAGGGAGAGGAAGGAGAAGGAGGGGAGGGAGAGGAAGGAGAAGGGAAGGGAGAGGAAGGAGAAGGAGGGGAGGGAGAGGAAGGAGAAGGAGGGGAGGGAGAGGAAGGAGAAAGAGGGGAGGGAGAGGAAGGAGAAAGAGGGGACGGAGAGGAAGGAGAAGGAGGAAAGGTAGAGGACGTAGAAAGAGGTGAGTGAGAGGAAGGAGAAGGAGGGGAGAGGAAGGAGAAGGAGGAGGGAGAGGAAGGAGAAGGAGGGGAGAAGGAGGAAGGAGGAAGGAGAGGGGAGGGAGAGGAAGGAGAAGGAGGGAGGAGAGGAAGGAGAAGGAGGGGATTGTGAGGAAGGAGAAGGAGGGGAGGGAGAGGAAGGAGAAGGCGGGAGTGAGAGGAAGGAGAAGGAGGGGAGGGAGAGGAAGGAGAAGATGGGAGTGAGAGGAAGGAGAATGAGGGGAGGAGAGGAAGGAGAAGGAGGAGGGGAGGAAGGAGAAGGAGGGAGGAGAGGAAGGAGAAGGAGGGAGGGAGTGGAATGAGAAGGCGAGGAGAGAGAGGAAGGAGAAGGAGGGGAGGAGAGAGGAAGGAGAAGGAGGAGGGAGAGGAAGGAGAAGGAGGAGGGAGAGGAAGGAGAAGGAGGAGGGAGAGGAAGGAGAAGGAGGAGTGAGAGGAAGGTGAGGGAGGGGAGGCAGAGGAAGGAGAAGAAGAAGAGTGAGAGGAAGGAGAAGGAGGGGAGGGAGAGGAAGGAGAAGGTAGGAGTGAGAGGAAGGAGAAGGAGGGGAGGGAGGAAGGAGAAGGAGGAGCGGGAGAGGAAGGAGAAGGAGGGGAGGGAGAGGAAGGAGAAGGAGGGGAGGGAGAGGAAGGAGAAGGAGGGGAGAGAAAGGAAGGAGAAGGAGGGGAGGAAAAAGGAAAGAGAAGGAGGGGAGGAGAGGGAAGGAGAAGGAGGAGGGAGAGGAAGGAGAAGGAGGGGAGGGAGAGGAAGGAGAACGGGGGAGGGAGAGGAAGGAGAAGGAGGGGAGTGAGAGGAAGGAGAAGGAGGGGAGGGAGAGGAAGGAGAAAGAGGGGAGGGAGAGAGAAAGGAGAAGGAGAGGAGAGGAAGGAGAAGGAGGGAGGAGAGGAAGGAAGGAGGGGAGGGGAGAGGAAGGAGATGGGGTGGGAGAGGAAGGAGAAGGAGGGGAGTGAGAGGAAGGAGAATGAGGGGAGGGTGAGGAAGGAGAAAGAGGGAGGAAGAGAAGGAGGGGAGGAGAGGAAGGAGGAGGGGAGGAGGAAGGAGAAGGGGAGGAGAGGAAGGAGAAGGAGGGAGGAGAGGAAGGAGAAGGAGGGAGGAGGAGAGGAAGGAGAAGGAGGGGAGGAGAGGAAGGAGAAGGAGGGGAGGAGAGGAAGGAGAAGGAGGGAGGAGAGGAAGGAGAGGAGGAGAGGAAGGAGAAGGAGGGAGGAGAGGAAGGAGAAGGAGGAGGAGAGGAAGGAGAAGGAGGGAGGAGAGGAAGGAGAAGGAGGGGAGGGAGAGGAAGGAGAAGGAGGAGGAGAGGAAGGAGAAGGAGGAAGAGGAAGGAAGGAGGGGAGGAGAGGAAGGAGAAGGAGGGGAGAGGAAGGAGAAGGAGGGGAGGAGAGGAAGGAGAAGGAGGGGAGGAAGAGGAAGGAGAAGGAGGGGAGGGAGAGGAAGGAGAAAGATGGGAGGGAGCGGAAGGAGAAGGAGGGGAGGGAGAGGAAGGAGAAGGATGGGAGGGAGCGGAAGGAGAAGGAGGTGAGGCAGAGGATGGAGAAGGAGGGGAGAGGAAGGAGAAGGAGGGGAGGGAAAGGAAGGAGAAGGAGGAGAAAGGGGGAGGGAGAGGAAGGAGAAGGGGGAGGGAGAGGAAGGAGAAGGGGAGGAGAGGAAGGAGAAGGAGGAGGAGAGGAAGGAGAAGGAGGGAGGAGAGGAAGGAGAAGGAGGGAGGGGAGAGGAAGGAGGGGAGGAGGAGAGGAAGGAGAAGGAGGGGCGCGAGAGGAAGGAGAAGGAGGGGAGGGAGAGGAAGGAGAAGGAGGGGAGGGAGAGGAAGGAGAAGGGGAGAGGAAGGAGAAGGAGGAGGAGAGGAAGGAGAAGGAGGGGAGGAGAGGAAGGAGAAGAGGAGGGGAGAGGAAGGAGAAGGAGGAGGGAGAGGAAGGAGAAGGAGGGAGGGAGAGGAGAGAAGGAGGTGGAGAGAGGAAGGAGAAGGAGGGAGGAGAGGAAGGAGAAGGAGGGGAGGGAGAGGAAGGAGAAGGAGGGGAGGAGAGGAAGGAGAAGGAGGAGGGAGGAAGGAGAAGGAGGAGGGGAGAGGAAGGAGAAGGAGGGGAGGGAGAGGAAGGAGAAGGAGGGGAGGAGAGGAAGGAGAAGGAGGAGGAGAGGAGAAGGAGGAGGAGAGGAAGGAGAAGGGGGGAGAGGAAGGAGAAGGAGGGGAGGGAGAGGAAGGAGAAGGGGGGGAGAGGAAGGAGAAGGAGGGAGGAGAGAAGGAGAAGAGGGGAGAGAGGAAGGAGAAGGAGGGGAGGGAGAGGAAGGAGAAGAGGAGGGGAGAGGAAGGAGAAGGAGGGGAGGGAGAGGAAGGAAGGAGGGGAGGAGAGGGAAGGAGGGAGAGAGGAAGGAGAAGAGGGGGAGAGGAAGGAGAAGGAGGAGGAGAGGAAGGAGAAGGAGGGAGGAGAGGAAGGAGAAGGGGAGGAGGAGAGAAGGAGAAGGGAAGGAGAGGAAGGAGAATGAGGGGAGGGAGAGGAAGGAGAAGGAGGGGAGGGAGAGGAAGGAGAAGGGGAGTGAGAGGAAGTAGAAGGAGGGGAAGGAGAGGAGTGAGAAGGAGAGGAGGGAGAGGAAGGAGGAGGGGAGGGAGAGGAAGAAGAAGGAGGGGAGAGGAGAAGGAGAAGGAGGGGAGAGAGAAGGAGAAGGAGGAGGAGAGGAAGGAGAAGGAGGGAGGGAGAGGAAGGAGAAGGAGGGAGAGAGGAAGGAGAAGGAGGGAGGAGAGGAAGGAGAAGGGAGGGAGAGGAAGGAAGGAGGAGGGAGAGGAAGGAGAAGGAGGGGAGGAGAGGAAGGAGAAGGAGGGGAGGAGAGGAAGGAGAAAGGAGGGAGGAGGAGGAAGGAGAAGGAGGAGGAGGAGAGGAAGAAGGAGGGGAGGGAGAGGAAGGTAAAGGAGGGGAGGGGAAGGAAGGAGGGAGGAGAGAAGGAGAAGGAGGGGAGAGGAAGGAGAAGGAGGGAGAGGAAGGAGAAGGAGGGGAGGAGAGGAAGGAGAAGGGGAGGAGAGGAAGGAGAAGGAGGAGGAAGGAGAAGGAGGAGGAGAGGAAGGAGAAGGAGGGGAGGGAGAGGAAGGAGAAGGAGGAGGAGAGGAAGGAGAAGGAGGAGGGGATAGGAAGGAGAACCAGGGGAGGGAGAGGAAGGAGAAGGAGGAGAGGAAGGAGAAGGAGGAGGAGAGGAAGGAGAAGGAGGGGAGGAGGGAGAGGAAGGAGAAGGAGGGAGGAGAGGAAGGAGAAGGAGGAGAAGGAGAGAGGAGGAGAGGAAGGAGAAGGAGGAGGGAGAAGGAGAAGGAGGAGGAGAAGGAGAAGGAGGGAGGGAGAGGAAGGAGAAGGGGGAGGAGAGGAAGGAGAAGGAGGAGGAGAGGAAGGAGAAGGAGAGGGAGGAAGGAGAAGGAGGGAAAGGAGAGGAAGGAGAAGGAGGGGAGGGAGAGGAAGGAGAAGGAGGGGAGGGAGAGGAAGGAGAAGGAGGGGAGGAAGAGGAAGGAGAAGGAGGGGAGGAAGATGAAGGAGAAGGAGTGGAGCGAGAGGAAGGAGAAGGGGGAAGGGAGAGGAAGGAGAAGGGGAGGGAGAGGAAGGAGAAGGAGGGGAGGAAGAGGAAAGAGAAGAAGGGGAGGGAGAGGAAGGAGAAGGAGGGGAGGGAGAGGAAGGAGAAGGGGAGTTGAGAGGAAGGAGGAGGAGAGGAGGAGGGAGAGGAGAAGGTGAAGGAGGGGAGGGAGAGGAAAGAGAAAGAAAGGAGGGAGAGGAAGGAGAAGGAGGGGAGGGAGAGGAAGGAGAAGGAGGGGAGAGAGAGGAAGGAGAAGGAGGAGAGAGGAAGCAGAAGGAGGGTAGTGAGAGGAAGGAGAAGGAGGTTAGGGAGAGGAAGGAGAAGGAGGGGAGGGAGAGGAAGGAGAAGGAGGGGAGGGAGAGGAAGGAGAAGGAGGGGAGGGAGAGGAAGGAGAAGAGGGAGGGAGAAGGAGAGGCAGGAGAAGGAGGGGAGGGAGAGGAAGGAGACGGAGGGGAGGAATCGGAAGGAGAAGTAGGGGAGGGAGAGGAAGGAGAAGGGGAGGAGAGGAAGGAGAAGGAGGGGAGGAGAGGAAGGAGAAGGGGTGGGAGAGGAAGGAGAAGGTGGGGAGATAGAGGAAGGAGAAGGAGGGGAGAGAGAGGAAGGTAAAGGAGGGGAGGGGAAGGAAGGAGGGGAGGAGAGGAAGGAGAAGGAGGGAGAGGAAGGAGAAGAAGGGAGAGGAAGGAGAAGGAGGGGAGGGAGAGGAAGGAGAATGAGGGGAGTGAGAGGAAGGAGAAGGAGGGGAGTGAGAGGAAGGAGAAAGAGGGGAGAGGAAGGAGAAGGAGGGGAGGAAGAGGAGGGAAAAGGAGGGGAGGGAGTGGAAGGAGAAGGGGGAGGGAGAGGAAGGAGAAGGAGGGGAGGAGAGAGAGGAGAAGGAGGGGAGGGAGAGGAAGGAGAAGGAGAGGAGGAGAGGAAGGAGAAGGAGGGGAGGAGAGGAAGGAGAAGGAGAGAGGAGAGGATGAGAAGGAGGGGAGGGGAGAAAAGGAGAGAGGAGGAGAGGAAGGAGAAGGAGGGAGGGAGAGGAAGGAGAAGGAGGGAAGGGAGAGGAAGGAGAAGGAGGGGAGGGAGAGGAAGGAGAAGGAGGAGGAGAGGAAGGAGAAGGAGGGGAGGAGAGGAAGGAGAAGGAGGGAGGAGAGGAAGGAGAAGGAGGAGGGAGAGGAAGGAGAAGGAGGGGGAGAGGAAGGAGAAGGAGAGGGAGTTTGAGGAAGGAGAAGAGGGGAGAGAGGAAGGAGAAGGAGGGGAGGGAGAGGAATGAGAAGGAGAGGAGGAGAGGAAGGAGAAAGAGGGGAAGAGATGAAGGAGAAAGAGGAGAGAGAGAGGAAGTAGAAGGAGGGGAGGGAGGGGAAGGAGTAGGAAAGGAGGGAGAGGAAGGAGAAAGAGGGGAGGGAGAGGAAGGAGAAACAGGGGAGGGAGAGGAAGGAGAAATAGGGGAGTGAGAGGAAGGAGAAAGAGGGGAGGGAGAGGAAGGAGAAGGAGGGGAGGGAGAGGAATGAGAAGGAGGGGAGGGAGAGGAAGGAGAAGGGGGAGGAGAGGAAGGAGAAGGAGGAGAGAGAGGAGAAGGAGGGGAGGGAGAGGAAGGAGAATGAGGGGAGGGAGAGGAAGGAGAAGGAGGGGAGGTAGAGGAAGGATAAAGAAAGGAGGGAGAGGAAGGAGAATGAGGGGAGGGAGAGGAAGGATAAAGAAAGGAGGGAGAGGAAGGATATCTAGAGGAGTGAGGTTAAGGAGGAGTGGAGGAAAGGAAGACACAAAAATCATCACCTCAACCACTATACAATAAACCCCACCACCACCACCCCTTCTCTCAAAACACACGAACTACAACATACGACATGGTAATATCCAGTAACAAAGCCACACATAACGCAATAATAAACCCTCGGCCACCTACCACTTCAGAGCATCTTTACATAATCATTACGTTAACAAACAAAGCCATCACTAACTCAATCCCTCCAACATTTGGTATGAGAAAGGCAAATTGGGAAAATCTAAAAGAGGAAGTGGAATAAGAAAAAGAAACGAAAGAAATAGAAGATCATATTATCAAGGAAACAATATACCAATGAAAAGAAAAATCATATCGCAAAAACAGATATCAAGGCCAAGTTTAAGACACCTCCAACACCAGTTCCAACAATTGCATCTACAAGAAGAAGTACAAGGTTGGAATATAGTACAATATAATCGACACAAAACACTAAGAACAGAAACACAGAAAGAAAGCGAAAACATCAGAGACAAAAACTACACCCAGTCACTAACAAAACTAACAAAAAGTTATCACGATCCTCAAAATTTTTGGAAACAGTTCAATAAACTTGAGGCAAACAAAACACCAGTAAAACAACATCTCATCAAAAACAACCGTAAACTAACAGAAGACGAAGAGAAAGAAGAAACGTTCCGGGAAATCTGGGAAAACATATTTAAAATTACTCCCGAGGAAAACGCTCAATATGACACAGAACAACAAAGAGAAGTCGAAGAATACCTTCAAATAGATGAAGCAACACGCAGCACACATAATATATCAAATATAGGCAGACCCCAAGGCACACAGCACACAGACACGCTTATCTCACAAACAGAAATACAAAGCCCAGTAAAATACCTCAAAAATGATACTCCGGGTTAACTAAAATCAACAAATCAGTACTGAAAAATCTACCAGAAAACGCACTAATAAAGCTCTAATGGCTACTCAACCACACCCTCTCTATGGGATATCTCCCAAGAAATTCAAAATTGCAATCATCTAACCAATACCCAAACCTAACACAGACCACACCAACCCAATAAACCACAGACCAATTTCTTTATTAGAAGTCACTACAAATCATGGAAAAAATCATGAACACGAGACTCAGACAATTTTTAGGAGAAAATAATATATTAAATAAAACTCAGCATGGCTTCAGAAACAAACGAGGAAGAGATACAGCACTCACCACTGTACACGAGACACTAGCACATCACACAGCACAGAAGAAACAATGTTACTTAATGCTAAGAGATGTTTCAAAAGCATTCGACAAAGCTTGGCATGATGGCCTGCAATATAAAATAGCCCATTTAAATCTCCCAGATACCACCACCAAATTCTTAAACAACTTCATCATACACAGACGCGCAAAGATAGAAATCGGGAATTACACGGGTCCCCCCCTCAAACTAACAGCGGGAGTTCCACAAGGGAGCGCAATTTCGCCAACATTATACACCATCTATACAAACGACTTACCACACCAGCGATTGATTGCATTAACCCTATCCGATCCGACGTTTTCAAATTTTCGCGCCTGTAACACCAAGCATCGTACTCATTTATCTGAACAACGATAACGCTCATGAACACTAAGTACTGGTACCGAATCAATAGTGTAAACCAATAATGAATAAAAAATGAAAAGAAACGAGTGGAAAATATAAAGAATATAAGGTATATATATATATAAAAAAAAAACGGAAGTAACTCTGTCGCTTGTCACAGGCTTGGAGGAAGAATGGAGACATCTCCACTCGCAAAACTAATATCGTACACACGCATGATCAATGTACCTCGCTGTTAATTTTATTCATCTTCTTCCCACTCTTCCTCTTCTTCCTCTTATTATTATTCTTCCTCTTCTTCTTCTTCCTCTTCCTTTTCTTCTTCCTTTTCTTCTTCCTATTCTTCTTCTTCCTCTTCTTCTTCTTCTTCCTCTTCTTCTTTTCCTTCCTCATATTCTTCTTCTTCTTCCTCCTATTCTTCTTTTTCTCTTCTTCTTCTTCTTCTTCTTCTTCTTCTTCATCATCTTCTTCTTCTTCTTCTTCTTTTTCTTCTTCTTCTTCCTTCTTCTTCTTCCTCTTCTTCTTCTTCCACTCTTCATCTTCGTCTTATTCTTCCTCTTTTTATCCCTTTTGTTCTTCCTCTTCTTTTTTTTCTTTCTATTTTTCTTTTTTTTCTTTTTCTTCTTCGTCTTCTTCTTGTTCTTGTTCTTGTTTTTTCTTCTTGTTCTTCTTGTTCTTGTTCTTCTTCTTCTTCTTCTTCTTCCTCCTCTTTTTCTTCTTCCTCCTCTTTTCTTCCTTCGTCCTCCTTCTACTTCTACTTCTTCTTCCTTTTCTTCCTCTTGTTGTTGTTGTTGTCACTGGTGGTGGTGGTGGTGGTGGTAACAGTGGTGGTGGTGGTTGTCGTGATGTTGGTGGTGGTGGTGATGACTGATGATGGTGGTGGTGGTGTTGGTGTTGGTGATAGTGGTGATGCTGATGATGGTCATGATGGTGGTGATTGTGGCGGTGTTGGTGGTGGTGATGGTGATGATGGTGGTGTTGATTTTGGTGGTGGTGGTGGTGATGATAATAGTGCTGAAGGTGATGATGGTGGTGGGTTTTGTAGTGGTTGTGGTGGTGATGATGGTGGTGGTGGTGGTGGTGGTGGTGGTGGTGGTGATGGTGGTGGTGGTGGTGGTGGTGGTGGTGGTAGTGGTGATGGTGATGGTGGTGGTGATGGTGGTGGTGGTGTGGTGGTGGTGGTGATGGTGGTGGTGTGGTGGTGGTGATGGTGGTGGTGTGGTGGTGGTTGTGGTGGTGGTGATGGTGATGGTGGTGGTGGTGATGGTGGTGATGGTAGTTGTCGTTGTGGTGGTGGTGGTGGTGATGGTGGTGGTCGTTATGGTTGTGGTGGTGGTTGTGGTGATGGTGGTGGTGGTGGTGGTGGTGGTGGTGGTGGGGATGACGATGGTGGAATGTTCAAAAGGAAGAGCAAAAAGTTAATAAGTTGTCTATATTTTGCTTTGTCATTATTTTCGTTCACACGGATAAAAGTCAGGCTGAAATTTGTCCCTTGAAATGTTACATCTTTTTTTATTATTTCCTTATTATTACTTCCTGCTGCAGGAGAGAGAGAGAGAGAGAGAGAGAGAGAGAGAGAGAGAGAGAGAGAGAGAGAGAGAGAGAGAGAGAGAGAGAGAGAGAGAGAGAGAGAGAGAGAGAGAGAGAGAGAGAGAGAGAGAGAGAGAGAGAGAGAGAGAGAGAGAGAGAGAGAGAGAGAGAGAGAGAGAGAGAGAGAGAGAGAGAGAGAGAGAGAGAGAGAGAGAGAGAGAGAGAGAGAGAGAGAGTGCTGCCACCCCCTCTCCCTCCATCTCATGCGAGTATTTTTTTCATTATTACTATTTCACTTTCCTTTTCGTTCTGAATTCACAAAATAATCCATACGTTTTACCTCCCTCCCTCCTTCCCCTGTACGTTTCTCTCCCTCGCGCTTGTTTCCCTGTTTCCTGGGCTCCAGAAGAGGGGGTAGGGAGGGATAGGAGGGGGGTAGGGAGGAAGGAAGGAGAAAAGGAAGGAAGTGACGCCGGCTGCTGCCGCCGATACACGCTGGAACGCATACACACACACACACACACGAACGTACGCTACAACGACGACTAGTTCATTGTAGTTACCACAGCCAGTTTGTTTGTTGGTCTGTTTAGTATAAACAAATGTAATACTGTACGAAACACAGTTATTACCTCATGGTAGGAACAAAATAAGTATTGTATGTACCAAACTTCATTCAAGACGAGGCTACGAGCTTTTGTCGCCGGCCGCCGCCGTTGACACGCTAGAACGCATGCATTTTTTTTTTTTACAACAAAGGAGGCAGCTCAAGGGCACACAAAAAAAGAAAACAATAATAAAAAAAAGCCCGTTACTCGCTGCTCCTAAAAAAGAAGCAAAAGATGTGGCCGAAAGCAAGATCAAATACGGGAGGAGAGGTGTCCTGATACCCTTCTCTTGAAAGAGTTCAAGTCTTAGGCAGGAGGAAATACAGATGGAGGAGTTTACCAGCGTGAGGGATGAATGAGTGAAGATGCTGGTTAACTCTTGCATAAGGGGTTTGGACAGTATAGAGATGAGCATGAGTAGAAAGTCGAGTGCAGCGGGGCCGCGGGAGGGGGGGAGGCATGCAGTTAGCATGAAGAAGCAGGAATAGAACCAATAAACTACACTTTTCACACACAAGCCGACAAAATCTTCACCAAAACGAGAGCACTTCAGGATCACCATTTTACGAACCTCAAAGGCAACTATGAAAGACAGAAAAAGCACTCATGGTTTAGGAGACAAACAAATATCCTAGACAGAGGAACACCTGAAAACAAATACACAACATAACGCCAGGAAAAAAATATACTCAAATCCAAGAGCAAAGCCATAGACGTCAGTACCTACACACCTAGATAGATAGAAAACATGTACAAAGCAAGGCGGACAGCCCGCCACCTTTTATCTCTCCCACTTCCTTCCAATTTCCTCCAACTTTATCCTTCCCTATCCCCCCTTCTTTCTCTCTTTTAACTATCCAAACATGAAAGCCGAGCCAAACCACCATAAAAAACACTACCATACCACCACCACCAACAACAACAACACCTTAAAAATCACCACCTTACCACCACCACCAACAACAACAACATCACCATCACCTTAAAAATCACCACCTTACCACCACCACCACCAACAACAACAACAACATCACCACCACCTTAAAAATCACCACCTTACCACCACCACCAACAACAACAACAACAACATCACAACCACCTTAAAAATCACCACCGTAACCACCATCACCTTAAAAATCACCACCTTACCACCACCAACAACAACAACATCACATCCACCTTAAAAATCACCACCGTAACCACCATCACCTTAAAAATCTCCACCTTACCACCACCACCAACAACAACATCAGCATCACCTTAAAAATCACCACCTTTCCACCACCACCAACAACAACACTAAACATCCTCGGTCTATCCTTAACTCAAAATCTCAACTGGAAACTTCATATCTCATCTCTTACTAAATCAGCTTCCTCGAGGCTGGGCGTTCTGTACCGTCTCCGCCAGTTCTTCTCCCCTGCACAGTTGCTGTCCATATACAGGGGCCTTGTCCGCCCTCGTATGGAGTATGCATCTCATGTGTGGGGGGGCTCCACTCACACAGCTCTTCTGGACAGAGTGGAGGCAAAGGCTCTTCGTCTCATCAGCTCTCCTCCTCATACTGATAGTCTTCTACCTCTTAAATTCCGCCGCAATGTTGCCTCTCTTTCTATCTTCTATCGATATTTCCACGCTGACTGCTCTTCTGAACTTGCTAACTGCATGCCTCCCCCCCTCCCGCGGCCCCGCTGCACTCGACTTTCTCCTCATGCTCATCCCTATACTGTCCAAACCCCTTATGCAAGAGTTAACCAGCATCTTCACTCTTTCATCCCTCACGCTGGTAAACTCTGGAACAATCTTCCTTCATCTGTATTTCCTCCTGCCTACGACTTGAACTCTTTCAAGAGGAGGGTATCAGGACACCTCTCCTCCCGAAACTGACTTATCTTTCGGCCACCTCTTTGGATTCTTTTTAGGAGCAGCGAGTAGCGGGCTTTTTTTTTTTATTAATGTTTACTTTTTTGTGCCCTTGAGCTGTCTCCTTTGCTGTAAAAAAAAAAAAAAAAAAAAATACAACATCACCACCACCTTAAAAATCACCACCTTACCACCAACACCACCAACAACAACAACAACATCCCCACCACCTTAAAAATCACCACCTTACCACCACCAATACCAACAACAACAACAACATCACCATCACCTTAAAAATCACCACCTTACCACCACCAATACCAACAACAACAACAACATCACCATCACCTTAAAAATCACCACCTTACCACCACCAACACCAACAACAACAACAACATCCCCACCACCTTAAAAATCACCACCTTACCACCACCAATACCAACAACAACAACAACATCACCATCACCTTAAAAATCACCACCTTACCACCAACAACAACAACAATAACATCACCATCACCTTAAAAATCACCACCTTACCACCACCACCACCAACAACAACAACAACAACATCACCATCACCTTAAAAATCATACCTTACCACCACCACCAACAACAACAACAACATCACCATCACCTTAAAAATCACCACCTTACCACCACCACCACCAACAACAACAACAACATCACCATCACCTTAAAAATCATACCTTACCACCACCACCACCAACAACAACAACAACAACATCACCACCACCTTAAAAATCACCACCGTAAAAAACATCACCTTAAAAATCATACCTTACCACCACCAACAACAACAACAGCAATACCTTAAAAATCACCGCCTTACCACGACCACCACCACCTTAAAAATCACCACCACCACCACCGCCACACCCACTCACCTCCATTGTCAACAGCCAGCGGGTCGGCACCAAGGCTGAGCAGCTTCTCTAACGTCGTCTTGTGGCCATTTGTGGCAGCCACCATCAGTGGTGTTATGTCGTCAGTGCCGCTGCCCTCCACGCTGAGCCCCGCCCCCAGCAGGCAGGGCAGGAGGTGGGCGTGGCCATGGCTGGCAGCAAAGTACACCAGGCACGCCGACCCACCACTGTTACTTGAGAT
>NW_026111907.1:120000-150000 GCF_024679095.1 Eriocheir sinensis
GTTTAATCATGCTTGTTCTCGTGCTATTAAAGATAGAGAGGCAGCTTACAAAAGGTTGCAGAGCCTTCGAACTCCCGCTAACTATGACCTTTACATTTCAGCCCGGAATCGTGCCAAATCTATTCTCCGACCTACCAAAACTTCTTTTATCAATAGAAAATGTCAACACCTTGCTTCTTCTAATTCTTCCAGTGACATCTGACATCTAGCCAAAAAATATCTCCTCCAATTTCACTTCTTCCTCTTTCCTTCCTCTCCTTAACACTGACGGCAGCACTGCCGTCTCATCTGTCTCTAAGGCTGAACTCTTCGCTCAAACTCTGTTAGAACTCCACCTTGGACGATTCTGGGTATATTCCTCCTACTCATCCCCCCTCTGACTCCTTTATGCCTGTTATTAAGATTCTTCCAAATGATGTTTTCTATGCCCTCTCTGGCCTCAACTCTCAGAAGGCTTATGGACTTGATGTAGTGCCTCCTATTGTTCTTAAAAACTGTACTTCTGTGCTGACACCCTGCCTGGTCAAACTCTTTCGTCTCTGCCTATCAACATCTACCTTTCCTTCCTGCTGGAAGTATGCCTTTGTACAGCCTATGCCTAAGAAGGGTGATCGTTCCAATCCCTCAAACTACCGCCCTATAGATTTACTTTCCTGTCTATCTAAAGCTTTTGAATCAATCCTTAACCAGAAGATTCAAAAGCACCTTTCTTCTTCCAACCTTCTATCTGATCGCCAGTATGGGTTCCGCAAAGGGTGTTCTACTGGCGATCTTCTTGCTCTCTTAACTGAATTGGTCATCCTCTCTTAGCCGTTTCGGTGAAATGTTCTCTGTTGCGCTAGACATATCGAAAGCCTTCGATAGAGTCTGGCACAAGTCTTTGCTTTCTAAATTGTCTTCTTTGGGATTCTATCCCTCTCTCTGTTCCTTTATCTCCACTTTCCTTTCCGGCCGTTCTGTCTCTGCGGTGGTAGACGGCCACTGTTCTTCCCCTAAGCCTATCAACAGTGGCGTTCCACAGGGCTCTGTCCTATCACCCACTCTCTTCCTGTTATTCATCAATGATCTCTCCATAACAAACTGTCCTGTCCACTGATACGCCGACGACTCCACTCTGCATTATTCAACTTCTTTTAATAGAAGACCCTCTCAACAGGACGTACACGACTCCAGACTGTAAGCTGCAGAACGCTTAACCTCAGACCTTGCTATCATTTTTGATTGGGGCATAAGGAACCTTGTGTCCTTCAATGCCTCAAAAACTCAATTTCTCCACCTATCGACTCGACACAATCTTCCAAACACCTATCCTCTATTCTTCGACAACACTCAGCTGTCACCTTCCTCAACACTAAACATCCTCGGTCTATCCTTAACTCAAAATCTCAACTGGAAACTATACATCTCCTCTCTCGCTAAATCAGCTTCCTCGAGGTTGGGCGTTCTGTATCGTCTTCGCCAGTTCTTCTCCCCCGCGCAGTTGCTATCCATATACAGGGTCTTTGTCCGCCCTCGTATGGAGTATGCATCTCCCGTGTGGGGGGGCTCCACTCACACAGCTCTTCTAGACAGAGTAGAGTCTAAGGAACTTCGTCTCATCAGCTCTCCTCCTCCTACTGATAGTCTTCTCTTAAAATTAATTCCGTCGCGAGGTTGCCTCTCTCTCTATCTGCTATCGATATTTCCACGTTGACTGCTCTTCTGAGCTTGCTAACTGCATGCCTCCCCCCCTCCTGCGGCACCGCAGCACACGACTTTCTACTCATGCTCATCCCTATACTGTCCAAACCCCTTATGCATGAGTTAACCAGCATCTTCACTCTTTCATCCCTCACGCTGGTAAACTCTGGAACAATCTTCCTTCATCTGTATTTCCTCCTGCCTACGACTTGAACTCTTTCAAGAGAAGGGTGTCAGGACACCTCTCCCCCCGAAATTGACCTCTTTCTCGGCCACCTCTTATGATTCTTTTTTAGGAGCAGCGAGTAGCGGGCTTTTTTTATTATTGCTTCCTTTTTGTGTGCCCTTGAGCTGCCTCCTTTGTTAAAAAAAAAGAAAAAAAAAGAATATATATATATATATATATATATATATATATATATATATATATATATATATATATATATATATATATATATATATATATATATATATATATATATATATATATAAATTGTGGAGTGGTTGGTGAGGCTGATCAACGAGTGTTTCAGGGAGGGGGCCGTCCCCTTGGAGCGGAAGAGTGAATGTGTAGTGCCACTGTACAAAGATAAAGATGATAAGTATGAGTGTGGTATTTTTAGGGGTATCAGTTTGTTGAGCGTGGTTGGCAAGGTGTATGGGAGAGTATTGATTGATAGGGACCGATGCGGGACAGATTGTATGGTTGGTGAGGAGCAGTGTGGGGTTAGGAGCGGCAGAGGGTACATGGACCAGGTGTTTGAACATAAGAACATAAGAACATAAGAACATGGGGAGACAGCAAGAGGCCTAATTTCCTACACAGGGCAGCTCCAGATTCTGCCCCTCCACCCCCCCACTACCACCTGTCATCCTCGTCCATGTAGCTATCCAGTCTACTCTTAAAACAAGCTATCGTCCCTGCACTCACTATGTGATTGCCGAGTCTATTCCATTCCCCCACCACCCTATTACTAGACCAATGCTTACCTATTTCACTCCTAAATCTATACTTCTCTAATCTAAATCCATTACTGCGTGTTCTATCCTGCTGTCTAATTCTCAGTACTTTACTTATATCGCCTTTGTTGTAACCCTTGACCCATTTTGATAATTCTATCAGATCTCCCCACACTCTTCGTTTGTCTAGTGAATGTAAGTTGAGATGTTTCAGCCTATCTTGATATGGGAGGTTCCTCAGTCCCTGAATCATCTTGGTCATCCTCCTCTGAACTGATTTCAGCAAGTTGATGTCCATTCTGTAGTGTGGGCACCAAAACTGGACAGCATAGTCTAAGTGTAGCCTAACTAACGCTAAATAGGAGTCTGAGTATGACCTCTGCTCTTTTATTGGTTACCGTTCTGTTAATAAAACCGAATACCCAGTGAGCCCTATTCTAAACTATTAACGCCCCTCCCTGCTCTGGGTCCTGGCCTACTTCTGATCTCACTCTCCTAATCCTTTGCAGCTGCTTACTTTCTTGACGCCACTATCCTTGTTAAGGTTGGGCGGTCTGTAAAGTACTCCTATGACAAGCTTCTCCTTCCAACAAGCGGTGAGGCCTTTATGGACCTGGAGAAAGCCTATGATAGAGTTGATAGGGAGGCATTATGGAGTGTAATGCGGATGTATGGAATAGGAGATAGGTTATTGTCTGCCGTGAAAAGCTTTTATAGGAATAGTAGGGCATGTGGGAGAGTTGGTAAAGGTGAGAGGGATTGGTTCGAGGTGAATGTGGGGTTGCGGCAAGGTTGTGTGATGTCACTGTGGCTGTTTAACGTGTACATGGATGGAGTAGTGAGGGAAATGAATGCAAGAGTGCAAGGTGAGGGCTTGGCACTGGTGCGTGAAAATGAAAGGGAGTGGAAGATAAGCCAGTTGTTATTTGCGGATGACACTGTCCTTGTGGCAGAGTGTGAGGAGGGCCTACAAAATCTGGTGGCAGAGTTTGACAGTGTGTGAAAGAAGAACGTTGAGAGTGTATGCGGGAAAAAGCAAGGTTATGAGATGTGTAAGGGATGCTGATGGTGGCAGAATGAATGTGAGGCTGAATGGGGAGCTGCTGGAGGAAGGTGAGAGCTTCAAGTATCTGGGGTCGCATGTAGCAGTAAATGGAAGTGTGGATGTGGAGGTTGGAAACAGAGTGAAAGAAGCAAGCAAATGTATGGGTGGAGTGAAGAGTGTATTGAGGGGCAGAGCCTTAGGAATGAATGCAAAGAGAAGGCTGTATGAGGGAGTAGTTGTGCCCACAGCTCTGTATGGGACCGAAACGTGGAATGTGAGACAGGACGAGAAGAAGAGGTTGGATGTGTTTGAGATGAGGTGCCTGAGGAGTATGGAAGGTGTAACGAGAATGGACAGAGTGAGAAATGAGGACGTGAGGTAGAGAACGGAAGTGGTGAGAAAGCTGTTTGAAAAGGTGGATCAGAGGGTGCTGAGCTGGTATGGGCACATGGTAAAAATGAGTGAGGAACGTTTGACGAAAAGAGTGTGGAAGGCTGAAGTGAGTAGGGTGAGAATGAGACGAAGGCCTAGAAGAGCGCTGGGTGTGCAAGGTCTGTCAGTAGAGCAAGGAAGACCCTTCCCATGTCCTCACTAACCGTTTCCCTATTGTCTCACCAACACCGGAGAGTAGTTCAGCATGCTCTCAAAAGACAGATCCTCTCTCTATCCACACCACACAACATTCACACAACACACACACCTTTTCACAAGATTCAAATCTCAAAATGGCGTACCTTCATCCTGCCTCGGAGTCTCCTCCTGGGGGGGGAGGCACAAATTCCCCCAGGGAGGACTCTCCTTCTGGCTGCCGACCTGAGAAGTGTCTCGATAACTCCTCGAACCTCTTTCTTATCAATTTCTGCAACATTCGCTGTCTTAATTCTAATTTTCATTCTGTGGAACACCATCTCTCCTTCTCTAAACCTCATCTTCTCTTCCTCACCGAAACAGATTTCTGAGGCTACTGACAGCAATCTCTACTCTGTTCAGTTCTACTATTGTCGGGACCCAGAAGACCATAACTCCACAGTTAATTAATAGCGACCCCAATCAGAGGCAAATACCGGAGGAAGATGTGGAGACAAGAATTGTAAATATGATAGGAGAGGGAAGGAAAGTAATTAGTCAGATATACAAGTCGTAAACATCTGATCAGCGCTAACACTACTAAGAGAGGTTACGGAAAATACTCAGACCCACATACAGGAAACAGATACCCAGTAGGTGTGGTCAGAAGGTGTGAATAACCATTCAGAACACTCTAACTGTCACGTGCAGTGTGACGAAACGCTATAAGCGAATAACTGAACAGCGAAGTCACTGTGGGAGTGTCTTAAGAGTGAACCACGAATGGCAGGAGAAGTAAACGATACAACATAATGAGCGAGCCAATGGTTGTTGACAGGAAGTATTGGCTACTGGTTACGTAGAAAATGAAGGCGTGTCAAGGATGTAGTTCCGCCTCAAGCAAGGAAAAATGACCTAAACAACAGTGGCATGGGCAGACCGAGGCTTGCACTCGCTTCAAGCAGTGCTGCTACTCACTCAGCTGAGAATGGCTGTTGTGATCTTAATCGTGAGTAGAAATTCGAGAATCTAAGGGAAACCGACTGTTTTGTCCTGGGGATTATAATGTGAGAAGAGGTGTAGTAGGATTGTGAGTGGGACAGGATTGTGAGTATTTTATTGCCATGTAGAGCAAAGGTAGAAACTACTGCGTGTGGTATAATTTGGTGCTTCCGTGAAATTGTGGTAGATTATACTATAGGAATGTGTTATTAGGATTTGTGAGGAGAGTACTTAATTATTGTGATGTAAGCAGAGAGAAACAAACCACTGCTTGTGGAATAACGAGTGTTATTATTATTGGCAACAACTGAGCACATATTGTAGTATTATGTTTAAGACATGTCGTTTGTCATAAGTTGTATCCATCGTTGAATATGCCAGAGTGTTATGATCGTCTGAGCATAGAATATTGCGTAAGGCAGTTACTTTCATTTAATTTTAAATAAATGTATATTTTCTTTTTCCCTTGTTTATCCCCGAACACCAGTCTCTAATAACAACTTAAGCCGGATCACGCTACCAGGGATACGAGACGGTGAGATCATTTATGGAGTAATTAATGAGTGATAAAACAGTTGTTTTAATACAAGTTGATGAAAATAAAATAGAATGTAAGAATTAAATACAAGAAAAGAAGGATCCAAAACTATCTCTATCCTAAATTTTAATCCAAAGCTGGATGTTGCGCCTTCGTACGCATCGACATCACTTGTTCTCGTGCAAACGACCTTGACTCTGCAGAATTTTCCACCATCTGGCTAAGACTTCATTGTCATTCTATTACTAAATACATCTGTGCTGTTTATCTCTCACCTATGTCTACTAACAACGTAAATTTTTTTGACTATTTAAACTCTAAAGTGGAGCACATCTTGACCCACTCTCCCTTCGCTGAAATCTCCATCCTAGGAGATTTCAATGTTCAACACCAGCTTTGGCTTTTATCCTCTTTCACTGACCATCCTGGAGAACAAGCCTACAACTTTGCTATCTTCAACGATCTAGAGCAGTTGGTCCAGCACCCTACACGTATTCCCGAACGTCTTGGAGACACACCCAACATACTAGACCTCTTCATTATCTCTAACCCTTCTGCTTATTCTGTCAAACTGTTCTCTCCTCCGATCACTACCTTCTTTCTGTATCTTGTCCTATCGCTCCTGTACATCCTCTGGACCCACCGAAGAGGCGATGCTTCTGGCTTTTTGCTTCAGCTCGGTGGGAGGACCTGAGGATGTACTTTTCCGATTTCCCGTGGAATGATTACTGATTCCAGGAGAGAGACCCCTCTGTGTGTGCCCAGCGCATCACAGAGGTGATTGTCTTTGGAATGGAGGCACACATTCCACATACTTTCTCTAGTCCCGATGCTAAAAAACCTTGGTTTAATCACGCTTGTTCTCGTTCTGTCAAAGATAGAGAGGCAGCTCACAAAAGATACCAGAGCCTTCGAACTCCCGCTAACCATGATCTTCACATTTCTGCCCGGAATCGTGCCAATCTATTCTCCGACTTACCAAAAGCTCCGTCATTGATAGAAAATGCCAAAACCTTGCTTTTTCTAATTCTTCCCGTGACTTCTGAAATCTAGCCACAAACATCTCCTCCAACTTCACTTTTTCATCTTTTCCTCCTCTCCTTAGTCCTGACGGCAGCACCGTCGCCTCATCTATCTCTAAGGCTGAACTCGTCTCTCAAACTTTCTCTAAAAACTCCACTCTGGACGATTCTGGGCATATTCCTCCTACTCATCCCCCCTCTGACTCCTTTATGCCTCTTATTAAGATTCTTAAAAACAGACCTATATAGTCGCCAGTATGGGTTCCGCAAGAGGCGTTCTGCTGGTGATCTCCTTGCCTTCCTAACTGACTCTTGGTCATCCTCTCTTAACCCGTACAGTGTTTAGTACGTACATGTACGTACCTCTTAGGGAAGTGTTTAGTACGTATATATACTCATGCTCTTTTGAGAGCTTATACGCCCTTTATTTTCGTTTGTGTATGTAACATTGTTCATTGACAGTAAAGAGGAAGAATTTGACAAGTCTTCGTATTTTTAAATGGATGTTAAAGGGCCTTTCTGTACATTTGTCCGCATTCCCACAAAACTCATTATACAAGAAGGTAAGTTACTTTCTTCTAGGTAATTACTCCTTGATTCTACAATCAGTAAGGCATGTGGAATTGTAAATTACACTTCAAAGTAATCGGAAATGAAAACTGATCGTCGGAAGCATCATAGTATTACGTTGAGCTTTGAGAACTACTGTTGTAGTCCACACGGCCTTGAAGCGAGCGGTGTTGCCTGACGCGCATCCAACATTTTTATTGTACTTACAATTACTGTTTATTTCTTTAGTTTTGTTTTTGTGATGCAAAGAAGTACTTATACATTACTCACGCAATAGGGTTGTGAGAAATGTTTATAATGGAAAGAATATTGGCCTTCAAAAAAAAATTAAGATAGATTTCCTTTCCTGGTATTTTTTTACAACAAAGGAGGCAGCTCAAGGGCACAAAAAGAAAACAATAAGCAAAACAAAAAACCCGCTACTCGCTGCTCCCAAAAAAGAATCAAAAGAGGTGGCCGAAAGAAGGGTCAACTTCGGGAGGAGAGGTGTCCTGATACCTTCCTCTTGAAAGAGTTCAAGTCGTAGGCATGAAGAAATACAGATGAAGGAAGATTGTTCCAGAGTTTACCAGCGTGAGGGATGAAAGAGTGAAGATGCTGGTTAACTCTTGCATAAAGGGTTTGGACAGTATAGGGATGAGCATGAGTAGAAAGTCGTGTGAAGCGGGGCCTCGGGAGGGGGGGAGGCATGCATTTAGCAGGTTCAGAAGAGCAGTCAGCGTGGAAATATCGATAAAAGATAGAAAGAGAGGCAACATGGCGGCGGAATTTAAGAGGTAGAAGACTATCAGTAAGAGGAGGAGAGCTGATGAGACGAAGAGCCTTATACTCCACTCTGTCCAGAAGAGCTATGTGAATGAGGCCCCCCCACACATGAGATGCATACTCCATACGAGGGCGGACAAGGCCCCTGTATATGGATAGCAACTGCGCGGGGGATAAAAACTGGCAGTGACGATACAGAACGCCCAATCTCGAGGAAGCTGATTTAGCGAGAGAGGAGATATGAAGTTTCCAGTTGAGATTTTGAGTTAAGGATTGACCGAGGATGTTTAGTGTTGAAGACGGTGACAGCTGAGTGTTGTCGAAGAATAGGGGATAGGTGTTTGGAAGATTGCGTCGAGTTGATAGGTGGAGAAAATTATTTTTTGAGGCATTGAAGGACACAAGGTCCCTTTTGCCCCAGTCGGAAATGATGGCAAGGTCTGAGGTTAAGCGTTCTGCATCGTTAGCTTTGAGACGGAGAAAGTAAAAGGACGAACTCTCTAGGGTAGCCGCGCTTCCATTCCTCACACATACACACACACACACACATATATATATATATATATATATATATATATATATATATATATATATATATATCTATATATATATATATATATATATATATATATATATATATATATATATATATATATATATATATATATATATATATATATATATATATATATATATAGTAGGAGTAGGTAGGAAGACACCTACCGAACGGGCGTGAGCTACTCCCGGTGAGGATATATGGGAAGCGAGCAGGCTACTGACAGCAATCTCTACTCTGTTCCCTCCTACAATCTCTATCCTAAATTTCAATCCAAAGCTGGATGTTGCGCCTACGTGCGCAACGGCATCACTTGCTCTCGTGCCCACGACCTTGACTCTGGAGAATTTTCCACCATCTGGCTAAGACTTCATTGTCATTCAATTACTAAATACATATGTGCTGTTTATCTCTCACCTAACTCTACTAACTATGTAAAATTCTTTGACTATTTGAACTCTAAAGTGGAACACATCTTGACCCACTCTCCCTTCGCTGAAATCTCCATCTTGGGAGATTTCAATGTTCACCACCAGCTTTGGCTTTCATCCTCCTTCACTGACCAGCCTGGTGAACAAGCCTACAACTTTGCTCTCCTTAACGACCTAGAGCAGTTGGTTCAGCAACCTACTCGTATTCCCGACCGTCTTGGAGACAGGCCCAACATTCTAGACCTCTTCCTTACCTCTAATCCTTCTGCTTACTCTGACAAACTGTTCTCTCCGTTAGGCTCATCCGATCATAACCTTATTTCTGTATCCTGTCCTATCGCTCCTGTACACCCTCTGGACCCGCCGAAGAGGCGATGCTTCTGGCATTTTGCTTCAGCTCGGTGGGACGACCTGAGGATGTACTTTTCCGATTTCCCGTGGAATGATTACTGCTTCCAGGAGAGAGACCCCTCTGTGTGTGCTCAGCGCATCTCATAGGTGATTGGCTCTGGAATGGAGGCATACATTCCACGTTCTTTCTCTACTCCTCATGCTAAAAAGCCTTGGTTTAATCACGCTTGTTCTCGTGCTATTAAAGATAGAGAGGCAGCTCACAAAAGGTTCCAGAGCCTTCGAACTCCCACTAACTTTGATCTTTACATTTCAGTCCGGAATCGTGCCAAATCTATTCTCCGACTTACCAAAACTTCTTTTATTAATAGAAAATGTCAACACCTTGCTTCCTCCAATTCTTCCCGTGACTTCTGGCATCTAGCCAAAAAATATCTCCTCCAATTTCACTTCTTCCTCTTTCCCTCCTCTCCCTAACACTGACGGCAGCACTGCCGTCTCATCTGTCCCAAAGGCTGAACTCTTAATCAAACTTTCTGTAAGAACTCCACCTTGGACGATTCTGGGCATATACCTCCTACTCATCCCCCCTCTGACTCCTTTATGCCTGTTATTAAGATGCTTCATCATGATGTTTTCTATGCCCTCTCTGGCCTCAACTCTCAGAAGGCTTATGGACCTGATGGAGTGCCTCCTATTGTCCTTAAAAACTGTGCTTCTGTGCTGACACCCTGCCTGGTCAAACTCTTTCGTCTCTGCCTATCAACATCTATCTTTCCTTCCTGCTGGAAGTATGCCTTTGTACAGCCTGTGGCTAAGAAGGGTGACCGTTTCAATCTCTCAAACTACCGCCCTATAGCTTTACTTTCCTGTCTATCTAAATCTTTTGAATCAATTCTTTACCGGAAGATTCAAAAGCACCTTTCCACTTCTAACCTTCTATGTGATCGCCAGTATGGGTTCCGCAAGGGGCGTTCTACTGGCGATCTTCTTGCCTTCCTAACTGACTCTTGGTCATCCTCTCTTAGCCGTTTCGGTGAAACCTTTGCTATCGCGCTAAACATATCAAAAGCTTTTGATAGGGTCTAGCATAAATCTTTGCTTTCCAAACTACCCTCCTACGGTTTCTATTTTTCTCTCTGTACCTTTATCTCCAGTTTCCATTCTGACCGTTCTATTTCTGCCGTGGTAGACGGTCACTGTTCTCGGCAAACAAATGTCGTACATACGCATCATGTGTGTAGCTACCTCGCTGTTGATTTAATTATTCAGGAAAAATCCGCACAAAATAGACAGCGATGATGATAAGAGATACGTACAAGTGTGTGTGTGTGTGTGTGTGAGAGAGAGAGAGAGAGAGAGAGAGAGAGAGAGAGAGAGAGAGAGAGAGAGAGAGAGAGAGAGAGAGAGAGAGAGAGAGAGAGAGAGAGAGAGAGAGAGAGAGAGAGAGAGAGAGAGAGAGAGAGAGAGAGAGAGAGAGAGAGAGAGAGAGAGAGAGAGAGAGAGAGAGAGAGAGAGAGAGAGAGAGAGAGAGAGAGAGAGAGAGAGAGAGAAAATCAGACACTTGAGTTAGACACACTTACACACGAACACATCCATGGTGGAGAGCCGTTGAATTAGCTTTTTTTGTTATTTATTAGTCAGTTTCTGATACGGCCAGGGGGTGGCCATAGGTTGACCGGAAACAATTTTATCGATTGCTGGGGCGAAAGGCGCGGCGGGGACAGGAGAGCTTTTATACGGAGAAAAGAATCACAAATAGTACACTACAGACATTGCAAATACCCTTAGAAGAACGATTCGTTACATCGTGATAATAAATAAATACCTAAATAACCAGACAGGAAAGACGGAGAATAAGACACAATCAATCAGACAACTTGCATTTCCATTTCTATATCCTCGTTTTGGCATTCAAGAAAAAAAAATCACCTCATCAAAATAGTACCAATAATTTGTCTAGTTAACTAATCATATATCTTCATATCTTTTTTCCATTATGGGGAGAAAAAACGGAAAGATAACCAGCTCTGAAACCGTAGAGTAGCTACTTGGTTTTCATTATGTTTTCACGATTAGGCTACTTGCTCGACAACAAAGAGACAGTCATTTAGAAGGTTTGAGGAAGCGGGGGGAAGAAGAATGGCCAGTAAATCGTCTATTCTTTCTTTTCTTCGCCCCTCTCTGTCACTTGAACTGTTCTTACTTCTTTTCCAGTATTTCTTTATCCTCGATGGTAAACAGAGGCAATTAGAATGTTCAAAAGGAAGGGGAAAAAGTCAGTGGGGGCCTGTGGGGCGTAGTGTGGGGACGGGCTGGAGGCCTGAGGCAAGGTGACGTGAGTGACGTCTGACAGACTCAGCGTCTCAGCAGCGTGAGTCACCGTCATTCACTCAAGGACGTATGTTTTTTTTCTTTATTAGCTCTAAGAATTGTCTGGCCAAAGTAAAAGAAATAAACAAATGTTATAATGTACGAGACACAGCTATCACCTCATGGTAATGCCAAAATAAGTATTGTTTTTAGGTTAGTTTTGTCACCTGTATAAATATTTGCAATTATATTTATCAGCTAAGGGTGTATATTATTTAACATTAGTGGTTTAATGAGACTTGCTCTGTCCACTAAATCAAAGGCTTTCTTGTAGTCTAGTGAGATGACAAATAATTTCTTTTTCATTTCAAAACTTTCTTGTATGCAATGTTTCAGTATGTAAAGATTGTCATTTATGCCTCCCTTCTCTGTAAATCCCGCTTGCATTTCATTTCTGTTTCCGGACTCATGTATGTGTTTCTCTATTTTTTCTCTTATTACACACACACACACACAGAGAGAGAGAGAGAGAGAGAGAGAGAGAGAGAGAGAGAGAGAGAGAGAGAGAGAGAGAGAGAGAGAGAGAGAGAGAGAGAGAGAGAGAGAGAGAGAGAGAGAGAGAGAGAGAGAGAGAGAGAGAGAGAGAGAGAGAGAGAGAATGACGATAACATACACAGACAACGCGCAGTACATAGGCCAACTTATCCATCTGTTGCTGTTACGAAAAAAGAATAAAAACATTACCTAACAACCTCCCTCCCTCCCATTATCTTACCTCAAGCCTGCTCTTTATAGGGGACGAATCTGTTTCTCTCTACTGAGGCTTCGTTCCTGCCGTGATAGTTTGTGACAGTCCAAGTAATCAACTGACTCCCTCCTCTTTTTCAGGTTTGCTTATTGCTGATATTTCCCGTCACGGCCCAGCCACTCAACACAACACCGGCACACTAAGACATCCAACCTGAACTGACTCCCTTCATGCTAAGGCAGTGCTCTGATTGGTCGAAGACAGTGACTTTCAAAATAGCGCCTTCTGATTGGACGAGCCTATTATTATCATTGCCAGAGTCGCCATCGAACAAATTTGTCTGGATTTCTTATTGGTTTATTATAAATAGATCAGGCTCATTATTAGAGCTGTGTGTACTCGCTCATTTTTTTTGTAATTTATGTAACCTGATATATCAAAGTGTTAATTTATTGGTTTTCATTGTTACATTTTCGTCTAGTTTGGAGGTGCGGTACGAGAGTTTGCATGACCACCAACAACAGCAGTCAGCAGCAAAACACGGTGCAAAGAAAACGACTCCCGCGGCAGTGACTTGGAATGAAGAACCTTGCCCATGACCGTAATTTTGGCAGATTGTTTTTTCGGGGCTAAGGGCATCTTAGGTTCATGGGTTGTGTGGGGAGGGTGGCGAACGAGGCGAGCATGGGGGAGATCGCGTGGTTTCCGTTCGTGGTAAAAAAATCCCTGAATGTAAGGGTTTTCCCTACATGGAGGACATTCTTCATCCATCAAAACTCAAAAGCTACATGACTGGGACGAATTTCGTGTTCCCACCAAAACCCCTGCACCTGCTTTGGGTGAGAGGGGGGAGAATGGGCAAGCACTAGAATAATATCGTGTAATTGATGACCTTGTCTACGGGTGTACTATTATTAACTCATATGGAGGAGGAAAATTTGAAGGTTTCATAATTACGATTCATAATATACACTGCGGCTCCAGCAGCACTGCTTTTCTGTCAAGTTTGAAGAAATTGTCTCTTCTCGAATTCCGGCTGCCGACCTCTGCCCTAGATGAACTATATAATTGCAGTGTAATAAAACAGGCAAGCAATTGGCTCCCGCTCCTGGAGGCGGCGCGCGCAGCCAGCCGAGTCGCCCCGCCCTCCTCGAGGGTTGAGCCACTCCCATTGGCTCCCGTTCCTCCCAGCCCAGCCGAGTCGCCCCGCCCTCCTCGAGGGTTGAGCCACTCCCATTGGCTCCTGTTCCTCCCAGCCGAGTCGCCCCGCCCTCCTCGAGGGTTGAGCCACTCCCATTGGCTCCTGTTCCTCACAGCCGAGTCGCCCCGCCCTCCTCGAGGGCTGAGCCACTCCCATTGGCTCCCGTTCCTCCCAGCCCAGCCGAGTCGCCCCGCCCTCCTCGAGGGCTGAGCCACTCCCATTGGCTCCTGTTCCTCCCAGCCGAGTCGCCCCGCCCTCCTCGAGGGCTGAGCCACTCCCATTGGCTCCTGTTCCTCACAGCCGAGTCGCCCCGCCCTCCTCGAGGGCTGAGCCACTCCCATTGGCTCCTGTTCCTCACAGCCGAGTCGCCCCGCCCTCCTCGAGGGTTGAGCCACTCCCATTGGCTCCCGTTCCTCCCAGCCCAGCCGAGTCGCCCCGCCCTCCTCGAGGGTTGAGCCACTCCCATTGGCTCCTGTTCCTCACAGCCGAGTCGCCCCGCCCTCCTCGAGGGTTGAGCCACTCCCATTGGCTCCTGTTCCTCACAGCCGAGTCGCCCCGCCCTCCTCGAGGGTTGAGCCACTCCCATTGGCTCCTGTTCCTCACAGCCGAGTCGCCCCGCCCTCCTCGAGGGTTGAGCCACTCCCATTGGCTCCTGTTCCTCACAGCCGAGTCGCTCCGCCCTCCTCGTGTGTCTCAAACAGACGCACTGCGATCGCCATCAAGCACAATCAAAATTTTAAATTACTAGATGACTTCATTTCTGACGCCCTCGCGGTGGAGATCACCACTCTCACGGGCAAGGTCATCATCTTCGTATCTTCAGGAGACAGATCCCTGTGTACATGATAGCCGATCCCAACGCCAACCACCCGACTCTAGGCTACACGCATACCAACACCAAAGGAAGACAAATACAACACCTGATTAATCAACGAACCATTCACACATAGGCCCACACTTCCCCACATACATAGCTCACAACACAGCCACAACACCGGATATCATCCTCACAAACAACAACACTTATCACAATATCAGCATTACTCAAGGCCCCATCACCATGAGCGACCACATCCCTGTCATCCTTACCATCTCTTCTACTCCCATCCAAATCCCCACACGCCCCAGACCCAACTTCAACCAGGCCAACTGGGATCAATTTCTCACAGAAATCGCTGAAAAACTCAGGGACTCTCCCGTCAACCCGCAGCTTCGATTGACTTCATCGACACGTATCTACAAGAATGGTACAACACAGTTGTGACCGCAGTAAAAAACAACATTCCAACAACACGCCACAAAACTCTAACACACTCTCACTTGAGTCACACGACACGCACCCTAATAGCACAACACAAAGCCATACAGCATGAGGCCAACACCAACGGCTGGACTTATCCTCTCTATAGACGCCACAAACAGCTCCAACTCACGCTACAACAACACTTGCAGAGCGACAGCCGCGCCCACTGGGGCGAGGTCATTGCGGAGACAGCCTCACTATACCATGACCCAGCCACCTTCTGGCGTAAGACAAAACAACTCATGGGAACCGACACGACGAACCCCACAACCTCTTCTCCCCCACACGCGACAAAGTGTACGACAACAACGAGAAGGAGACGCTACACAGAAATCACTGCGAAGACGTTTTCAGTGACGCGGATGAAGACTGGGACGACGAAGAAACAGAGACTGAAGTACGTGACTTTCTGGCCAGTAACCTCTCTAGACTTTCCCATCACGTCAATGCAGACCCCAGCAGGGCCGGTCTTACAGCCACCCGTTTTCGTTCGCTGGCCAGCGAACGAAAGCCTTCCGCGCGCGATCGGGTCTTACAGTCGCTCTCGACGGCTGCTTTTCGGTCGCTCGCGAAAGAAAAATCGCCGTTTTGGTAAGGAGATTTTGGGGAGCGGTTGAGGTGACGAAAACGAGATTTGTATCCTATAAATTCAAAGTAAATGAGTAAATCTGCAATGATATGACATACCTAGCACGCAGAAAGCATATATAAGGCAGATAATTATTTAAAACACCTTTATGTTTGTTGAACAAGCGTTTTATTGGGCAGCGTATCGTACACCGCCAGCACAACAGAGTCTGTCGTCTCAGCCAACGCAATGGATATTTTCGGCAAGTATATTTAGTGTTTTATTATCTATCGACATTTCTTTTTGAAAAAGTTGTGTGTAGTTGTCTTCGTGGCTCATGTGGGTATGCTGACAGGCTGAACAAACCATTGCATATACCTGTGGGTTTAGTAGCACTCAGTCAACATAAATTATTGTATGATATATTAAGAATATTTAAGACAGCCACCCAAAAAGCATCCAGGTTATAATTGAACTATTCATAATAGCTGGTCCCAGGCAGGGGGGGGAGAAAAAACACAGAACTATAGAATTACACCCATGACGTGTGTTACATGAAGACATAAGAACATAAGAACGCAAGAGTCTGCAGGAGGCCGGTAGGCCTGTACGAGGCAGCTCCTTTGACCCTCAGCTCCCGTGTATCTATCCCCATCGAACATCGCTGTCCAAGAAATTATCTAATCAATTTTTGTAAGTGAGAATTGTATTGGCACTCACCACGTGACTGCTAAGCCCATTCCACTCATCCACCACCCTGTTAGTAAGCCAATTTTTGTCCCTGTCCCTGTTGAATCTGAATTTATCCAGTTTAAATCCATTACTTCATGTCCTACTCGGTTCTCTTACCAACAAAGCCTTTTGAATATCTCCCTTATTAAAGCCCTTCATCCATTTATAAACCTCGACCATGTCTCCACGCACCCTTCGCCTTTCTAGAGAATGCAAGTTTAACTGTTTGAGTCTTTCCTCGTACGGTAAGTTTCTCAACCCCTGAATCATCTTAGTCATCCTCCTCTGCACCGATTATAACATTTTGATATCCATTCTATAGTAAGTGACCAGAGTTGAACCGCGCAGTCAAGATGAGATTTAACTAATGCTAAATATAGTTTGAGGAAGACTTCGGCGCTTCTGTTGCTTACGCTCCTTGAAATAAATCCCAGTACCCTATTTGCTCGATTTCTAGTTTGAAAGCATTGTGCCCTTGGACGGAGATCAGAGCTCACTAAAACACCTAAATCTCTCTCGCACCCAGACCTGCTTATGAGAGTGTCATTTAAGCAATAGTTATGTGAGGGGTTGTTCCTACCTACACTCATAATACTGCACTTCCCTACATTGAACCCCATTTGACATTTATCCGCCCAGTCATACAGTCTGTTTACTTCATCCTGGAGAATACTAGCGTCCTCATCCGACTCAATTACTCTACCGATCTTGGTATTATCTGCAAATTTACTGACATCACTACTAATTCCTGTATCTAAGTCATTGATATAAATAATAAACAAAAGTAGACCTAATACCGAACTTTGTGGGACCCCACTCGTAACACATCCCCAGTCAGATCTTTTGCACTCTTTGCTTCCTATTGCTAAGCCACGCCGTGACCCAGTTCAAAACTTAACCCTCTACTCCGTGAGCCTGTAATTTAAGCAACAGTCGTTGGTGAGGAATTTTGTCAAACGCTTAACTAAAATCATAATTTTCATCTCTGTCAACCGCCTCAAATACTTTACTGTAGAAGCACAAGAGATTGGTGAGGCATGACCTACCTTTCGTGAACTCATGCTGCGAGTCGTGAATAATAAGCTATGTTTCTCTGTTTGCTTCCGAATGTTACTGGCTCTTATGGACTCTTGCATCTTGCCTAAAACCGATGTTAAGCTAATTGGGCGATAGTTTGAAGCAGGTGACCTGTCCCCCTTTTTGAAAGTCGGCGTCACATTAGCTACTTTCCATAGGCTGGGCACATAACCAGGAATTACCGACATCTTGAAGATGTCGGTTAGTGGGTCACTGAGCACATCACTAAATTCCTTTAATACCCTCGGAAATATCCCGCCAGGACCTGGCAGCTTCTTCTTGTTAAGCTTATCTATCTCATCCTGAACTACTTGCCTGGTAATGATTATAACCCTCAATTTATCGCCATCACCGCTCTCGTACACCTGAACCCTTTCCGGAATAGTCGTTCGATCCTCTTGCGTGAAAACTGAAAGGAAGTAGTCGTTCAGCAATGTGCTCATATTTTCGTAATTTTCTACTAGCTCCCTTGTGTTTGTTTTCAGCGGTCCAGTTTTCTCCCGTGTTTTTGTTTTATACATTAGAAAGAAGCCCTTAGGATTACTTTTCGCCTCATTTGCTACTTTGATCTCATAGTTCCTTTTTGCTATCCTGGTGTTTTTCTTAACTAATCTAGATAGTTCGACGTACCGGCCTCTGATATGTGTTTCACCTTTCTTTATTTTCTGATTAATTCCCTTCTTTAATCCTATCTCGTGTTTTAGTCCACGAGTCATCCACTTAGGGTTATTGTTTTCTTTTCTAAGTGTTTGCTGTGGTATACGCTGTCCTTGCCCCTCTACTGTTACTCTAACTAAATTATTGTAAGACATTTCTACCTGGTTCTCCTGTCTCTCCAACCCACAGTTCTGGCCCTCATGCATCCCTAAATTATCCCAGTTTACCCCTTCACGATGTCTTCGAGGCCCCTCGTAATTTGCTCTTCTAAAATCAGGCACTAACACTGGGTTTGGTTCGCAGGTTACCGCCCAGCCTAAGCTAATACGAACCGTTCTGATACTTCTGATATATTTTTATGTTCTTATCAGTACGACTGTTTGTGTTATGAATAACTAGATAAGCGGTGATAAGCTACTGTGTTACAATGAAAGGTACCGTAACCGTAGCTCTAATAGATTATTAGTTAAAGAGTATTAGGTTACTAATTACTAGGTTTGCTTAGTTCTGTGGAGTCATATATAATTTTCAGTCTATTAAGTCACCATCGTTTATTGTAGCAGCAATAGCTTAATATTATCCTGAGCAGTGATGGGTTATTATCCTAATGTTGAGCTGCAGCTTTAAGATAGTGTCATTTGCCCTGACAGCTACTTCACAGCATGTATTCACAGCAGTAAGATGATTTTTCTCACTTATTTAAAATACTGAATACAGTATTCATTTTTGAGTAATATATGAGAATGGCAGTTAAGGAGATTTTTTTAATATATGTATTTTCTTGAAATAGCTGTGTTGTTATTCTGTAAATATTTCGCTCCCTTGTTCTCGTCTTTGTTTTCTGGTGCGATAATTATTTCCTTACGATAAAGCATCATAGTTTACCAAAAACATGAAGTCAGTGCCTGTGAAATAGACCACTCAGGTCAGGCCAAAATCTTCTGGTAAGTCATGTAGGATTGTGCAGGTTAGGTTCGGCTTGGCCCCCTTCCTATCAGTTTTAAAAAGTTAAAGTTGGGGGCAAACGCTATAACTGCAATAGCATTAAAATCTGTTCTTCCATTCATCACTCTGTCCCTCAGTCACTGTTATATTGTACTTCTGTTTAGATTTTCCAGCTTGTCTCTTTCTCAGTTCTCTTGTTTTCTGCACACCCAACATTTATTTATTTTTATCCTAATCTCAACATGAGAGCATTTTTTTTATATTAATACTTTATATACATATACATATGTATCTCCCACAGGATGTGGAATTCTTCTGAATCTTAAGATTCTCGTCACAGTGAAATACCTGGTCACAAGCAATTTCCTCTTCACCATAGCTGACTGCATATATATATAAATTGTCGTCATCAGGTAGCAGGGCTATTGGAGATGTCAACTGATATACCTGATACCCTTTCTACATATAATTTCTCTATCAGAGGAAGCACACCATGTGTCCGAAAAAGTTTATGATGTTGCTGGTATGGCAGGAGTTATGGAGTTAGACTACACCTAGGATCAGTCCGCTCATTCTCAGTAGTGATGTACAGGCTGACGGATGAGGTCAGGCAGCAGTCTCCGTGGACCATGGTATTTGTGGATGACACAGTGGTATGTAGTGAAGGCAGGGAAGAAACTGAAAATGACATAGAGAGGTAGAGGTATGCACTGTAGAAGAGGGATGAAAATCACCAGGAGCAAGACTGAATACATGTGAGTGAGCCTCTGGAGATGTAAATAATGGTACAGTGAGGTTTCAATGAGTGCAGTTGGCAAAGGTGAAAATCTTCAAATACTAAGGCTTAACAGCCCAAAGCAATGGAACGTGTGCTACAGAAGAGAAGAAAAGAGTACCGTACAGGCCAGATGGAATGGAGGGAGAATGGTGACAGGATCATCCACTATTTGTGCTCCAGGACAAAGCCCTGCGTCTGTCCTGTGGTGACTGTGTCCATTCATAGCATCAAAAGAAGTCAAGCTACAGATATCATAAAGACCTTTTGCTGTAAGAAAATCTTTACATGGTAATACGTTTACTTGTATTTTTAACATAGAAAGATAAATTATTAGACTGTGTAATCCTTTTTCATCGCACGTACTAAGGCTAACTAGAACTATATTATCAATAAAATAGTAATATGAAATAACGATAAATTCCTTACCTCTGCCCCATGCTAAATAAATAAAGGTAGAGTTGGGGGCATATGCTATAGCTGCATGTGGCCTCATTGCTCATCTCCATCTTATTGGCCCTAGAGCTGGTTGTTGGCAAGAACTACTTACTCTGGGACATGGCTAGTGTGACAGGAGTTATCAGTTTCCTTCCCCAGGTTTTCCCAAATATCCATTTCTTTGAGTGAAGAAACAATTCCCACTACTTTTTTTCTTACTATTTTCAGATTAATAATACTCAAAACCATTATAATTTGAAGAAAATATACAAACAAGTAGTTCAAATGAAGTAATGAAGGTAAGGTAAAGTTGGGGGCATACGCTGTAGCAGCGCGTGGCCTCGGTGCTCATCTCCGTAGCATTAGCCCCTGAGCCTGTGGTGGGAGGGAGCCCATTACCGCGGGACACAGGGCCAGTGTGACATCCGGGTTGCCACAGTTTACCTTCCCCAGGTTTCCCCAGGTACCCATTTATCTACCAGCCAGAGAGGGAGGATGAACAGCTGGGTGAGCTGCACACCGACTGCCCGGGCTGGGATTCAAACCCGGGCCCGCGGAGTAGAAGACAGGCACGCTGACCACTAGACCACGGAGGAGTATAAAGTATAAAGTAATAACGAGAACTAACTAATCTAAGCAAACCCAACATACCCCTGCCAGCACTGTCAGTGCACTGGACAGTCTGGGCGGTGGCTGCAGTGGTTAGATTTGGTTATGTTACGGCTGCTTAGGTTAGTCAATACTTATAATGTAAACCTTCATAATATGGCTAAAGAGCATTTATTTTTGCCCTTTGCCGACAGCTTGGAAGAGTATTTTGAAGTGGCAGAGCAAAACTATTTACCAAAGACTTTGTAAATAGTCTTCCTAGGGCGTTTTATCCAGTATTCCCCCTTTTTTATCACACTGAAAAGGAGAATGAACAGCTGGGAGGGTGGCACGTCAAAAATGGCCAGTACATTATTAAAGAAACACTGATGCATTGGTTAGCAGGTTCAGCAGCACATCCGTGTGTCCGTGTATGAATCTCAGCTTGATCAGTCGACACGCAGCTCACCCAGCTATTCGTGCACCCTTTTGGGCTGACTAACTAATGGGTATCTAGAAAAACTTTGGGAAGATAAACTGTGGGTAGCAGAAATGTCACACTGGCCCTGTCATTATTATTATTATTACCCATCACAGACTCAAGCTTTGAGGTATGCCCACAACTCTACCTGGAGACAAGGTAATCCTGAAAACATGATTTATCTCGAGAAAAACAACTGTGGCCGCTGCACAGTTCATGGTACGCGCCGATAAATCACGTGACTTTGTTTACGTTTTAACACTCACGCTTGCCAACCTCGGCCGACCAGTTATACCAACACTGCCGACGATTTAGGTTCGGTGCGGGTCTCGTTGGGGAGCGTAAATCTTTGATTGTAAGACGGGCGCCTTGCTCTCGTACGCCAGCCAACGAACCTAGTGCGCGTTTTCGTTTTACCGCTCCCGAAAGGACTGTAAGACCGGCCCTAAATTCTGACAAGTTCCTCACTTTTGAAACTACATCCGAACACATCCTTTCCATAATCAAAGGCATGGAAAAGACATGACCAGGACAAAGTGGTATAAATAAAACCATCATAAAACACCTTCCCCTTGAAGCCATTGCATACTTAAACAAAGACTCTCAAAGCCTCCCTTTCAGCAGGCTACTTCCCGACAAGTTCAAGAAGGCCACGTTGAAACTGATACCAAAGTTCGTAAAACCCTCACTACCCCGCTAACTACAGGCCAATATCCCCTTTGAAGTGCCGGGAAGATATTTGAGAGAATTCTTGACCACCGACTCAGGACATTCCTTGAAGACTCCGACATCCACAATGACTTACAGTTTGGGTTCCGCCCAGGCAGGGGAACCACGCACGCCCTCGCTCTCGTGACCAAGACTGTCGCCTAACAGAAAGCTAACGGGGGACAGTGCCATCTCGTCCTGAGACACATCACCAAGGCCTTCGACAAAGTCTGGCACCTTGGGATGAAGTACAAAATCTTACACCTCAGACATCCTATCATGCCAGAACAGCTCTTATGCGACTTTCTAGATGATAGGTCGGCGAGAATGAGACTTGGAGACTACCTCGGTGACAGCTTTGACCTGAGCTGCGGTGTCCCTCAGGGCAGTGTGCTCTCCCCAACGCTATTCACTCTACACCAGAGATACTCCCCCACTCAGAGGCACCAACCTGTCATACGCCGACGATGTCACTCAAATCGTCGGCTATCCAGGGAGGTCAATTCAGATGGCTCAACTCTCAACATCCCGGGAGAGTGACTCCCTTAACTTCTATGAGTCGAGATGGCGAATACAAACCAACACCAACAAATTCACTGTCATGAGACTCGGCTCCCTATACCAATGAACAACTGATTACTGCAAATGACACACACCACACGCAACAAACGGGCAAAATCCTGGGTCTCCACATCTCCACAAATGGTTACTATAAACATGTCCGGAATAGAGTCCAGTTTGCCAGTACGTCAAAACTATACAGATTTAAGCTGATGCCCATGCACAAACATAAAAACCCACCTTGTAAAAACACTTATCCTGCCTATCCTTGATTACCCTCCCATTCCCACACACACATTCAGTAACACTCAACTCAGCATACACTACTTTAACACCCTCACTGACAACGCGAACAACATACTCAGGTAGGGGAGACCGGGGCAAGTTTGCTACAGGGGTTGGTAAGTTGGCACACTTGAAATAATTTCACTATTTACTGCTCGACGGCAGCGATACGCACACCAAGTGATCGCCACAGTGATCCCCAGTTACTAACAAACTGACATCCTGAGGGGTCGCAGGAGTTGGCTGCTGTGGGGCAAAGTTTGATTTTGATGCTGGAAAGTAAGTTTTCTTTTGATTATATTATTTGCTATAACATGTCTCTGTTTATTGGGGGGTACTTTTCAATTCAGCCATATTCTAACTTAGGGTATAAGGACTGTCTACCCTCAATACCGATCACACTAGGTTTCTCAGTATATACTAAAATCGTTGTTCATGACTAATTTCTTGAATGGGGCAAGTTGGCTCAATGAAAACGGGGCACGTTGGCTCAGTGTCAACTTGCCTCACATTATGCTATACATGAACTGGTTGCGGCATGTACACACTCACATAGCCTACAGTGCGAGGCTGCTTTTGACAGATAGATTGATAAGCAAATATGCTACAATTAATGATTTTCTGCACTTTAAAATGATAAATGGTCAGTCTTTTGTTATGATGCTTTGGTATCGGTATTTTCTTGACTGAAAATGTATGTTTTGTGTTACTTTGGGACAGAATGGTCTTTAAATTACGCAGTACAGATAATCTGTATATAAATTTACGGTCGTACGCTTCTAATTTGCTTTTAATATATGATGTGCCAACTTACCCCATAGTGTGTGCCAACTTACCCCGTATGCAGGGTAAGTTGGTACATGTTAATTATTTTTTTTTCTAAAGAATGCTGTACCTTTGTTTGGAGAGAAAACATTGTTTTTATTGCATGGAATGTAAGAGGAATGTTTGTAGTTTTGACTGAAACTATCAAATTAACAAAATCCTCTATTGTTTTGCTTCCATCAGCGAAAATGTAAAAAGTGTGCCGACTTGCTCCGGTCTGACCTACTACCACAGAGACCTCCCAAGCAGCCTTGCAGCAATAAACTCCATGCCTGCACCGCTACTCCACTGAATCTGAACTACCCCAAGGAAGCAACTCCCGAATCACTGCATCCACACTCGGCTAGCGAGCTATACGCAAACACCACAACTACACTTTACGCCCAAAAACACAAATGTAAACACAATCATGACTCTGCCGAAATCAAACGTGTAACAACCTGTTGTGAACATAACGTCGACTACGTGCCAAACAATGTATCAACCAAACTCCAACTTCATGAACTGACTGTAAGCCTAAAAGTGTCATAAAATGCCCCAGATAGCTGGACTTCCCGCCTTCTCTTCTCCCTCCTACTCCTTCTTTACTTCTCTCTTTACCTTCCTCACCCACCCTCTTCTAATTCTTCCCCCTCTTCTCTCTGTCTAAAAAAAAGCCCCCCACCTGTAGTTTTTGCAAACAATCAGGACATTTTGAACATTCTTGTTTCGCGAAACGTAGGGAATCAACACATTCGAGACGGGGCTCAGATAGGAGGTCAGGAGGTTACAGGGGCGGGCATCATTCATCACACAGGAACCCTAGGCCAAACCATCAGTGGAAGGCTGCCTTTTGCCATATCCACGGGAATTGTTTTCATGATTCAGACAGTTGTTCTGCAATACAAAAGGCTAAGGAGAAACAGAAGTACAAGTCCTCAGCGGACAGTAAACCACACTCCTCTTTTCAGAATAAAAAGACATGACTTCGTGACAGCCCCGAGGCGTACATCCAAGTGTCCCTTAAGGAAAATACTAATTGGGAGCAACTTGACTCCGTCATTGCCGCCTTGGGACGGACAAGCATAATTGCCCTCCCTTGCAAGGTGGGCAAAATTTCACTCACCTTAGCGGTTGACACAGGTGCCACAGTCAATGTCATATCCGACTCCGCTTACAGGTCACTGACACGACAAGCGAGTGGGGAAATTTGGCCGCTCCAAGAGAACGACCTGAATGTGGTAGGCGTGACGGGCACCACTTTGGGAATCCTTGGGCGAGTACCACTAACAGTCAGCTTACATGAAAAAGTATGTCCCTTTCGAGATTTCTTTTATGTCTCTAGCAGGTTTGCTTTACCTGTGGATGGGATCTTAGGATTAAACGCCATGAAAGACCTGCACATAACCATAAACCCTGAAAACAACGCGATCGTGTATCAAGGCCGACGCATACAGGGGATGGTAAATCCATCGCCTCTGTCACCTGTAATCCCACCCTCAGAGGGGGAAAATGACCAACCCACCACAGACTCAGGGACTGCCACCGCCCAAGTGTCACCTCTTACGGTCAAACCACACGATACCATTGCAGACTTGTGGCGGACAGTAACGGCAGTCGTAGAAGGTCCTCATATAGTTCCGGATCGTGCTGCAAAACTTGTTAAAATCCGTTTGCCTAACGCCCCTCCGACGGGCAGTGATGTGTATCGACGGAGTTCTCACATACACCGCGTGACGGTGGAGGTAACTCTTGCGACAGTCAAGGAGGAGGTTTTGCAGAGGCATTGGTAATAAACACGTCTGGATCCCCTGTATCCTTAAAACACGGTGTTCGATTATGCCAGTGTCTAGTGTATGGGAGAAATGTCACCCCGGAACCAGCTGAATACCCTTCAGCCCAAGTCTCAGGCATAACCTCGGCGTGTCAGGCTTCTCCCGAACAAGACACAGCTAATTTAGAGGCATTCCTAAAAGTTGCACACTATTCCGAAATTAAGCCAACCTTAGTCCAGCTTCTGGAACATTATCGGGGGGCGCTTGCTCTACCAGGCGAGCCGCTTGGAGATACGCAGTGTGCTGAACACCACATTAAGTTAAAACCCAATACAAATCCTGTATATATCAATGCGTACAAGCTCCCCCACAGTCAGAGGGAGGTGGTGCAACAACTTATCTCTGAAATGTTAGAACAAGTTGTCATCAAAGAATCGAATTCCCCGTGGAATTCACCCTTGTTTCTGGTTCCAAAGAAAGACGGCTCTTATCGTCCTGTGATTGATTTCTGGCGTGTGAACACCGCGACCGTGGATGATCATTTTCCGCTTCCCGTTCTTCGAGATCTTCTGATGTGTCTCGGTAGAGGAAATAAAGTCTTTACGAGTCTTGATCTGGTCAGTGGCTACTGGCAACTGCCCATGGCCCCCGAGTCACGTGAAATAACGGCTTTCAGCACGCCTCATGGCCACTATGAGTGGACGAGGATGCCGTTCGGGCTCACAGGAGCTCCCTTGACCTTCCAAAGGACAATGAACAGTATTTTTGGTGACTTGCTGGGCAACTCTGTCTATGTGTATTTAGACGACATCATCATAGCAAGTAAAGACGTGCATGCACACATGGAAACACTAAAAGCAGTCCTACACAGACTTCAAGAGGTCGGATTAAAGCTCAAAATCACCAAATGTGAATTTTTAAAGCCTCGGATCAAGTTCTTGGGGCATGTCGTGGACGAATTCGGCATCCACACAGTGGACGACAAAATAAAGGCTATTGCCGAGTTTCCCTCAGCCAACGTCTGCGGACAAGATAGGGTCTTTCTTGGGTGTCGCAGGTTATTACAGGCCTTTCATAAAGGACTTCGCAGCACGCGCGAGTCCCCTAACCCATCTTTTACAGAAAGACGTACCATTTCAGTGGCTCCCAGCTCAACAAACGAGTTTTGAGGATTTAAAGAAAGCGCTTACACAGGCTCCGGTCCTTGTCTTTCCGGATTTCAAGGACCCCTTTCAGCTTTGTACCAAACGCTTCGGCTAGTGGAGTAGGAGCCGCGCTGATGCAAACAGATAAGTCCGGCAAAAAGCATGTGATAGCGTTCGCCAGTCGAGTACTTACAGCTCCGGAAAAGAACTATTCTGTTACCCACCTAGAGGCTCTTGCCATTGTGTGGGCTCTGAAGCATTTTCGTGACATAGTGATGGGGTACAAAATTGTGGTGTATACGGACCACGAGGCCATAACTGATCTTTTCAAGGGAAAAAACCTACACGGTCGTCTGGCAAGATGGTTCTTAACGATCCAAGCATACAAACCGGAGATAAAATACATCACCGGGAAAACAAATGTGGTCGCAGATGCCTTATCTCGGAATATTCCGATAGGCGCGATTACCACCCCAGAGGTCATCCACAACTTCACTTCACCTGAGCTACACACTGCTCAGCGAGACCACCCTGTGTGGAAGAGGTTAATTTACGCCCTCGAGTCGGAAGACGAATCAAACCTTCCTGAATTGCCAGTTCCCTTTTCACAATTTTTCCTAACAGAGGACAACCTCCTTTGTAGGTCATGGCCAACCAAACCGGTACCTATAGACCAACTGGTCATCCCAGACAAATACGTCCCCGTAACGCTTAAGCTGGTCCATAACACACCCATTGCGGGTCACCCAGAAAGGGACAAGACGCTATCTGTCACCAGACGAAAATTCTACTGGCCCACATTACGGGTTGATGTAGAAAAACATGTCGCACATTGCGTCGTTTGTGCTAAGCACAAGGGGTCCGTCAAAGGGCCAGCACCTATGTTGCAATACCCAGTACCAGAGGAGCCATGGGATGTTGTTAATATAGACTTATTACAGCTCCCCCAGAGCCAACATGGTTCGCGCTACTTATTGGCGTGCGTCGACCAGTTCTCTAGGTTTCTAGTTCTAGCGCCTCTCAAGGACAAGACAGCCACACGCGTGGCCCATGCCCTCGTGACTCTTGTGTTGTGTCCACATTCGTCTCCTCGAATTCTTTTGAGTGACAATGGCACCGAGTTTAGGAACTCAGTATTGAGCGAAATATGCGCTCAGTTTAACATCATGCAATCCTTCATCACAGCTTACCACCCAGCTGCTAATGGGTTGGCGGAGAGGGCTAATAGGAAAATCTTACAGGTCCTCAGGCCTATCGTGAACGATCTCCACGATAACTGGGAGGATTGGCTATCGCATATAGCCGCTTCCATAAATACGTCGGTAAACGACTCTACGGGAAGTCCCTACTACATCTTATATGGGGTGGAGAAACGTCTTCCGTACGACTTCCTAACAATCCCACAACAACCTCTCTACAACATTGATAGGTACGCGCAACAGCAGATGCATATGTTTTCCAAGATACACTCAGAAGTTAGGTGTACGTTAAAAGCTACGAAGGTTGAAATGATGTCAAAACAACACAAACAGGCCGTCCCGGTGAATTTCAAAGAGGGTGACACAGTCATGATTAAGCAAGCGGAAAGGAGTTCGAAACTGGGGGCTAAATTTGTGGGTCCTTACCGAGTTGTTCGGAATGTCAGGGGAAATCGGTTCGAGGTTCTCGAGTCGAGTAGTGGAGTCAGTCTAGAAGTTCACAGTGATCGTCTGAAAGTAATTCCCTCACCTTTGGACCTTGATATTGGTACTTCCCCCTCAGAGTCAAATGTTCAACAAGATAATCCCAACACCCATAGCTATAACCTGAGACCACGGGTTTAAATACTTCATTCCCACCACTTTCAGATCATGATGTTGCGTTTTCTGACCATCTTGTTGTCCCTCGGCTCCCAGCTTGCAACAACACCTATCCACCTGAAGCCTGGTGCCCTCACGGCACACATAGGAGAGGTCTTCCTCATAGAATATGTGCTCCTCGTAAAATATCCATATACTTCCTTGACCAACACCACGGACACAATCAGGATAGTCTCAGAAAAACTACTCGGCATGGCAGACGCCATACGGGCTACCAAGACTAGGGAATCAAAGGCACCTTCTAGTACCAACTCTCTGACTCTTTTTCAACTACTGGAGGATAGGATTCTGTTCTTACGGGGAAAAGTTAATGAGGTAAACATGGATTATAGTTTTCACTCAGTTCACTCTCGGGTAAAGAGGGGGTTGCTCAACATCGTGGGGTCCGCCTCAAAGTTCCTTTTCGGTACGGCTACCGACGAGGACGTTCGCGATTTGCGGGACCACTACGCTCATGTACTTTCCTTTGCTGCTCGAAATCGCAGGGTGATCAACGCCAATTGTAGAAAACTTGCGCAATTGCATACTAACATTGAGGAACTGCTAGAACAGACAAATAAGATGGTAGAGGTTATCAACATAGTTGTCAAAACGATCGACCAGGTGAATCAGTTTCTCCTCCTAGATCAGGCCTTGCATGTATTGGAAAACGTCATTAACTCCGTCGCAAGGGCAAATCAGCAGGTCATTAACAACATGGTTGATGCAGCGCACGGTAGAGTCACACCTGCCTTGTTCCCTCTACACGATTTGAGAACGACTGTCCAGATCGGGTATCAAAATTATAGCCTAACGTCCTTATTCCCCCCGGACATGAGTCAATATTTTTACCCCTTGATTGAGTCCAGCCTCACCCCTGATGCCATAATCATTCATGTTCCATTTCAGACGGCGGACGTGTTTGAGGCACACGAAATTGTCCCGTTCCCTTTTTCAGCAAAGGACAGTGTGTTAGCCCTGGACACGTCCCCGTCTCTTGTTCTACTCGCGAAGGATTTCGCTCTGTATTCAACGGGTAGCTACTCACTCTTGCAGTATTGCAAGGAGACGGTCTTCAGGCGATTCTATTGCTCTGCGTCTCTCTTTGCCTTCCTTCCAGTTCGGGGAGGGGAATGCGAGATCGCCCTCACCCGCGTGAACGCGTCTGACGCTCTTTCCCTGTGCCCTTACAAGCAGCTAACATAAACGCCTGTTTTCCATAAGAACTTTCAGGGTCTGCATTATTTTTATTTCCCTCAGTCATTCTATGTTTCGGTCATCTGCCCGGAGGGTACCACTTATCAACGGGTTACTGGTCACTATGCCATAGCGGAAGCATGCTATATCCGCTCCACTAACATAACAACGTACCCGTCCCGGATCCATCTGGTTTTCACGGCCAATATTTCCCATCGAGTGTTTCCTCTACGGTCTCTCGATGACATTCATTTCTCCAGCATCTCGTATGTGACTAATTCCCTTAATTCATTGTCTTTCGCAAACAAAACAGAGTTTGCGGAAACCCTGGAGGAAACGCTGCCTGATTATTTGCATCTCCCCTACCTGTACCA